>NW_014559723.1:0-4590 GCF_001313825.1 Dinoponera quadriceps
TAATATTGTCTTGCCTGTCGTCTCATAACTTTAGTCGCAAGAGACTTGCAGTCACGGATCCTTCGTTTGTATGTTGCGAGACAAATGAAAAACTTGCGGGATGAAAAACGGACAGATAAAGCCATGTCTTTTCCGTTCGAACGTGCGAAGCATGGTAAAAGGTACGTTTCGCGGAAGTGGAAGTTCAAAAGATCGAGGGGCATGCGTGGATGCATGTTGCAGCGGTCTAAATGACACACGTTTGTATTATTCGATATGTGAAAAACAGAAAGGAACGACGACAACGTTGATGTTGTTTTACAACATCCAGCGGCTCGGCGGGAGCGTCACAGAAAGTGGAAATTTCGCTCGGCGACTAATAGCAATTGAAATTTCATTCCTCTGTGTAATAACGATCGTAAGGAATTCTCTTATGCGCGGCGTCATTGCGTCGAGTAAATTACCTGAAGTAGGACACAGATGTGCTCATAGTCTAGAACAAAAAGGTCCGCCTGCAGAGAATGATGCACACACACACACACATAGTTGTGAAAATAATGTTATACGGCGCGAAAGTAATTCGTTACCACGGTAAAACTTTTCAATGACGCGATGTACAAACCGTCCACGAGCAACATACAATTTTTCGAACCCTTTGCATTATGAACAATATTAATTTCTGCGCGTGCAGTGACGTCTGGTGCCATTTGGAGTCGTATCTACAAATATTAATGGCGTTGCATTAGTGTATCGTTTGAATGAAATGACGTGTCGATTTTCTTGTGATAATTAATAATCACTAATGAATTAACGAGCCGTTAATTCAACTATTTAATTTACTTCATATTAATTATTTTATAGTAATATGAATATAGCCGATATTAACTATACAAATTTTACTATTACAATTACTACTTCGAATTACACGAAAGTCGAAAGTACCAAAATTGACAAATGGACAAAAATCAGTTTAATCACACAATTGCGTGCCTTTGTTTGTTTTCAGAAAAGAAATATAAGCGATCGTAATTTCTAACGATATCATCCGATAGAAATTTCAATAAATTTTCTCTCCGGTAACTTACATCCTTGTAAAAAAATTACTGCTGTGATCCAGTACCGTTTGTCCGGCATAATTGACGAAGGAGAAATAAAACAGATGGATGCTCACGCTTAATACAGGTAAGATATGTTTTGAGATTTCTTCCTTGTTACCGCCTAAAACAGCTCATAAAAGCAAAAGAACACGTTTAGTTTAGTCAAGCTGCTTTCACATTAGCACTTATGTGAACTCGAGAATCGTCGAGAAAAGTCAGCGTTTCCGCAACTCGTGCGCATTATTAACAAGGTGATTATGAAAAACAATGAAAAACAGTCTTGTTAGAGAGGTAAACCAAATTTTACTCACACGATACAGATTAACAGTTAGAAATGCCACGCCGAGCAAAAGCAGAAAGAAATACATTATTATAAAAGTATCTTTCATGAATTCGAAAAACCTTCAACAACGTGAAAATGCATTACGTGCATCATTCGACATTGCAAGAATTCCACGTTGTATTCTCTCGGTCGCTATTATGATGGTTACGGCCACAAGGCACAACACCATCATATACAGCAATACCACGTGAATGTACTTGTATTCATCATTGAACATTTTTACGACTATATACAACTTTCGTGGCCGAGGCTTGGCTATTGGTTGTACGACATCGAGAACCAACGGCAGATAATGCATCAAGATAAACAGTAAGGTAATTATATACATGGTCACTGCAAAAGACACCGAATGAGGATGCGATATATTATTCTGTTATTAAAACTGCCGTAGAATTTTCTCCCTTCTTCTGCTTATATGGAGGTGTCTATTACGCGCAAAGTATTTTGTGTACCACCACGCTAAGTTGGCTTGCCTCTTCACTATTTCAATTTCCCCCGGATCTTGTAACGTCCCAATCGTATTAGATACTTTTTAACAATAACTTAATCTATAATTTATTATACAATTTTTGTTACGTAAAAATTAATCGGGAAATTTCTTTGAGATGTTGTACGATGGTAACGATACATTCAATAATTATATGGATTGACGGCTAGTTTACGTTATCCATAATGAAGTACATTGTAAAGTGTTTTAACACTGAAGAAAATCCTGCGAGTAGAATTGTCAGAACTTCTAAAAGTAGAAGGACGGTAAATTCGGCAGTAATGAATATCATCAACTGCAAGAAATGATTGTATGAATGATATATTGCACCAATTTCCGCATAAAATATTTTCTAGTATCTGATTAGCATCTTTCCCGATTTTCCAAAAAAACGGAGGTTTCTGAATTTAAAAATCTATGAAGATTCGGATTAGAAGTATTATATATAACGTTAAACGAAATATTTGAAAAGATTTAAATATTTACACACATTTTAAGAATATAAATATTTAAAAATCATACATACTCAAGCTATTTCAATTATTTTATTTAAATACCAAATAATTTTANGAAAATCTATGAAGATTCGAATTAGAAGTATTATATATAACGTTAAACGAAATATTTGAAAAGATTTGAATATTTACACACATTTTAAGAATATAAATATTTAAAAATCGTACATACTCAAGCTATTTCAATTATTTTATTTAAATACCAAATAATTTTATTTCTTGCTACAAGGTTTTCAAAAATGCCAGTGTTTGAAATGGCAGCTTGAGTATTTATGATTTTTAAGAATATATAAATTTGTAAAATGCATGTCAAATATTCATATCCTTTAAAATATTTTATTCAATATAAACATATAAAATAGAAATCTGAAAAAAAAGAAAACTTACGTGAAACTATTAAGCAGAAAAATGGGATGTACTTGGTTTTTCATATAAAAAATTTTTAGTATCTAATTAGGATCTATTCCGACTAAGCAACCAGATGAAATTGAGATTAAATAAAAAACCCAGGCAAATTCCATTTGCTCTACTCAAAATTGTTCTAAAGTTTTCTTATAACTTATAACTTATAACTAGGATAAGAATAGGATTCCTAATTAGTATCACAATATGTTAAACTTATTTGGAATAAGGTTGACTAATCTGATCAGAATCTATGCTATACTTAGGAATGTTGGGGATATTTTCATCTCAATGATCGTTGAGATTTTTCAATAGATATTTTTCACTCTTCTCCTCTCCTCTGAGATAGTAAAGATTTTTGCAAATTAAGGAAACGTATTAAGTCTCATAGCAAATGTTATAATAAGAATATAATATTATTTCTGCAAATTGAAATTGATAGACATAATTTGACATAATTTTGTAATGTAGAAGACATAACTTTGTAATGTAGAAGACATAATTTTGTAATGTAGAAGAAACAGTTACGCAAAAGAAAAAGAAAGGGATATCTAAGTTAACGAATATTAAAAGGAAGCAATTAATTTCTGCCCCAGTAATGAACTCTCTTCTTCCACATGACATGCAGCATGATTTAGCGTACAGGGTAAAAATTCTTCTTTTGCAATTTTGTCGAAATGGCAACGGTAAAATTATTTGGAAAGTGAGTTACACAAAGATAGCAAATATGTAGATTACGCGAATCGTGTTGTAAACGGACTTTAAAGGCCACAATCCGATTACCGATAAGAAAATACGGTTTATTTTGTAATAATTCGTGATAACATCTATTTCATACAGGAATTCTGGCATGATTGCAGGACGGAGAAAGTTATTCGAAATATCATGACTTTTCCTCAACGCAGAGTAAGCGCTGTTATTATACTTTTTATATATTATAGCTAATGCACAACAATGCTACTAAAGATATGAGAATAATGACAAATAAAAGTTTTAATTACACTAAAGATTATAGAGTGTGGCATGGAAAGATGGATCAATTCTATTGCACGCTCGTAAAAGCAGCTCTAGTGTAGAATTTAAATAAATTGCCTAATATGCATCGCTTGACATAATAATGACGTTTGTCTGTGCAACACATTTGAAAAATATACTTATGCACGCGTAGCATATTTTATCTTTACGCAGGTGCATCACTCAATACATCGCGAAGAGAAAACATTCTCACGTGAGTCGTAAAGAACTCCTGAATTTGTTCGCACGCCGTCTTGAACCGCCTGTTGGAATCACACCTGACATTCAAACGAAGAGTCATCCAAAAATCATGGATGTGAGAAACAGATATAGAGAATTAAGTACGTTTGAAATTAGTGACTTGTACTTATATTTGTTTTTGGCCACGCTGTTGTAACGCGCTGTATTTAACCTCATTCGCAGACATTTAATTCGAATTGCATGTTGTTCTTTAGCTGTTACGGCGTACTTATTGTTAATCGAAACGATAAAAAATAGATTTTTTAACATTGAATCCCGCTCTGATTTCCATTGTTTGTATAAACATCTAATTGATAATTATATCATTAAGACTGCAATAAATAATTATAATTCAGGGTACATATATTTTTCATTTGTTTCATTGGCTCTTCGTTATCCGCATAGCCCATTTTGTAGATACAACTAATTATATTTTATATGTAATTTAACAGAAAGTAATATCATAGTGTCGGTCATCGGTCGTCCCCACAGCATATAATATGTTAATAGTCA
>NW_014559723.1:4734-5013 GCF_001313825.1 Dinoponera quadriceps
AATTTATTATCTATTTATAAATATATTTTAGTAGAGGGGTTAGGCCGGTTCTGGCTCAATTGGATCTGTTTTACCGACCGAGTAGCAAATCCAGTTGGCGCAGTTGGATCTGTTTTACCGGCCGAGTAGCAAAAACCAGTTGGCGCAGCTAGCGTAGTTAGCGCAGTTGGCGCAGTTGGCGCTGTTTTTATTTTTTTTATCGACCGAATAGCAGCAGTCGGTAGACGCTGTTTTTTTTTACCGGCCGAATAGGGCCCCCTTCAGCGGTCGGTAGGCGCT
>NW_014559723.1:5213-5823 GCF_001313825.1 Dinoponera quadriceps
ACCTACCCGCAGCGGTCCGATCTGTATCCCCCTCCAGCGGCCTCGTTCGCGATGACTCGCGCGCGAAGGTCCGCGCCCACCTACCCACCCACCCGCAGCGGTCCGATCTGTATCCCCTTCCAGCGGCCCCCTCCAGCGACGACTCGCGCGCGAAGGTCCGCGCCTTTCCAGCGCACTCGCCCCTATATAGCGCGTTCACTTAAATCTAAATGGGGAAAGGTAAGGGGGAGGATATTAAGTTAAAAAAATTTTTGAGAATCTAATATAATTTATTATTAATTATTCAGAACATAATGTACAAGGTCTTTCAAGGCGCACGCCAATAGCTCACAGTCGACGAGAGACTCGCTGTCGAAATCGTCACTTTCGCGTATTACTTTAGCTGCGTAATACCAGTCAGTAGTTTTGGACTCGTACCATTTACGAATAATATCTTTTTGTTGCAAAATGCATGCAAATTTTTGGAACTTTGCATTAACAATATCCGTATTTTCGTATAGCCATGAGTACATATGATCAATACAAAGCTCAAGATTGAATAAGTTATTCAATGTTTCTGGATTTAAATACAGTGACTTGTTGAATAATGTAAGCTTTATAATGGTATCAC
>NW_014559724.1:0-5626 GCF_001313825.1 Dinoponera quadriceps
ATATATATATATATATATATATATATATATATACATACATATATACATATATATACGTTCATTTGTGATACACGGATAGCGGAGAAAATATTTTTCAAGGTGAAATCCATCCTGATAAACATAATTTTTTAACATCGCACTAGAAATTTCGTAATACAAATAAGTTGGTATAAATTCTACTGGATATAAATTTAGGCTTAGACGTGGAAAGTAATACAATTGTTTGGCTATGCTAAAGACGGAAATAAAAAAAAAAAAGAAAAAGAAACATTGTATCTCGAATGTGTGGGAAACAGGCGACGCGTATTTTTCACCACTAAAACCCGAAAACTCGGATCGGCGAGACTATATATATATATATACGCCGACGTTCTCGAGCGAGGAAAGCGCGATTCATCAGTTGTGCCTTGCGGACATGTACCGAATGTACTCGTGATAAGGGTTATAGTGTGCATATTCTTCGTGTAATTGAATCCGCATTCTTGCCGCATTCTGTACCGTAAGATATCACGTTTTATCTTATTAAATCGTTAGGTCTAATCTAATTCTCTTAGCGTTAAGGGAATACCGATTATCAAGCGTACACTCGAAGCTGCCTAATTAGAACCGTCACGTTTTCTAAACCGCAATTAGGCACTTTTAGATTTTAGTTAAAGGGAAAACATACCAATTAATTGTGTCCTTATCGTACGGTTTTTCGAACGAATTTCACGTCATATTGCTCGTTTGAAATTTCTTTTGTCTCACGTAAGAAATTTCCCTGATGGTAAACGCTTATACAGGATGAACCACGCAACGTGATCAGCTTGGTTTATTTTGCTGTTAGTGGACCGCTCGAAAATGTTTTCAAGATGATTTTAAAGCTCACCTTGAACCTTAACCTCATGTTATACTGGACAAAAAAAATTGTCAAGCGGTCCACCAACAGCAGAATAAATTTAACTGATCACGTTGCGTGTTGGTTCATCCTATATAAGATCAATCGGTTCGCCGTATTCTATTCGATCAATCGCGTAACGGAGTTCTCTCATTATAATGTGCAATCGCAATTTGCTTACAAATTTGTCGAAGCATCGAGAGCAAAACACCGAATGAAGCCGAGTGTAACGAAGAATAGTCATTAAATTAATACATACAAATTTCCTGTTTTTTTTTCTTTTTTTTCAAACGTATTTACATCGTATATTCGAATGGAGGAAAACATTTATGACTCGTGTTCCGAACGTACGTTACGTACGATACGTTTATGACAGTGTTAGCACGTCAGTATTTCCAGTATCGCTAGTCGCATTCTAACACAGGTGATAACACGGTGCTCGGTACTAAACAAGACAATTGATAATCGTTCGATGTTTAGAGCAAAATTCCTACTCGGAATTACCGAATAAGTCGACTCGTGGCGCGCTGACATCGTTATAAACGTGTGTTCGTCGAAATACGGGCTGTTGAGTTTAAAACACGACGATACACACACATGCGCAATTTTGATCATCACGAAAGTTTCAAGCTCAACAGACCGCGATTTTGCATTTGCGTGTACTCCTCCGGCAGTGGCGAAAGCCATCGAGTTTCTCATCGGTCGATGAGAAAACTTCCTGGAAAAAGAGCGAGTCTAAAATCTAAAATTTTTTGATCCAGAAAATCCGAAAAAGTTCTACTCATGCGTACGTATCGATATTGCAGACATTTTTATTCCAGCAAATATAGCATCACGATCCCCCCACCCCCCCATATGCAGTTTCGATTTTTGACTATCTTGTACTTATAATAAACAAAGACAAAGGCGTGTTTTATCATACACCTCTCTAGTCGGACTTTGTTGCTATGTAATAAGCTGTAAACGTTACTATATGCATGTCGCTAAGTTCTCACTGACTGATGTTTTCCGTGATGAAGCGTGGCATCAGTAATGAAATACGCAGAATCTGTACGCTAAATTGCATTTCCACTGATGGAAATGCTTCCATGTATAATATAGCGAGTATTTTATTTATTGATATATATATAATTCATGTGCCGCGTTATATAACACACCTGTTATTAAGTTTTTAACGTTTACGATTCTCGTAAAGAACTCGTAGAAGAAATATAAAGGAAAGATCCCGAAAATTATGAACTGTTTTACTGATATACATAGATAATATAATATAAAGTCAATAATAAATAGTAAAGATTATAAATACAATCGGCAAAATATATACCTGACACGATCGATACAGCACCGAGTGAAAACTTGGAGATGTCAGACGGGAAAGACTCACTCCCGGGGAGAAAATTTTCCAAATATATATGAGAAGTGATGATTATATATATAATGCATCATTCTAATGCCACCTTGACGTTTTTGTGATTAACTTGTTTTGTTTGGATGAAAAGTTTCAATCTAGAAAATGATACAGCATATTATGATTGTCAAGAATACGCGCCGATGCATTTTGCGTGTGGTTATTCTGGAGCATCCTATATGTAAATGTAGGACATAATATTGTGCTTATGTGCTTATGAACTTGAATGTGGGAAATAGTAACATTTTGCGTTTTCATATTTTTCTGTTACGGACAAACACACATATATACATGTATGTATGTGTTTGTATGTATGACGAAAAAATATAACAACGCAAAATATCACGAGTCTGTGTACATTTGTGTTCATGAACACGTGCAAACGCAATATTGTGTCATACATTTTTCGCCAAGAAACCACTTTTGGCAAAAAACCTGATTCGCTTGTATCGCATCTTTTAAAAAAGTTTCTCAATAAAAACATTTTTTCTAGCAATACGGCGCTTGCATTTTTTTTCTTTCGCATGATATTTTGTAATCTGCGTAAGTTATCAGGCAATCGTGATATTCGTATTTCCTCGTATTTTGTCATCCATCTGTCAACGCACGTGGGATTATTTTGATGATAAAATGTCTTTCTAATTATGAATATATATTATACGTAACGAAGTAGAATGTGAGAGATCGGGAATGAAACCGTTAATGGACACACTGGGTCGACACAAATACATATTTTCCGATACTTTCGTCATTTATTTTGATTAATTTGTAAAATTTCCTTATCCTAGATTTACGGCACAGATAAAGTGTATAAATAAATATATCCGTACATAATAAAAAGAATGTTGGTATTGATAGACATTCAAAAAAACGCACGAAAGTATGATCTGGTCATGCCTCATATACTAATGTATATATAAACATATATATATATATATATATATATATATATATATTGTAACATCTACTTACCGTAGTTATTATTTCACTTTCTTTGCATGAATCTTTTCTTATTATATGCATTTGAGTTGCCCAAGATGGCTGAGTTCAGTCACGCTCTCTCGGCCAGCAAAAATGCCTGCACACGAGCATATCTTGTTACTTCCACCATGTGTGTAGTATATGTTCGTCCATCTTTGAAGAAAACCTCGCTGAAGCACTCAGAAGCAGGTAAAAACACGTGTAACTTCATAGTTACTTTGCAATAACATCCAAGGTGTACGTAATCATTTTTATTAATAGCTGTTGCAGTTACACAGTTCCTTCAAAAGGACTTGATAAAATTTTCAGTTCAAAATAATTTACGATTGAAGAAATGCGAAAAAATACTGCAAGACATAACGGATAAGATAACGAATAGAAATTTTACGAGTTCAATATCAGATATTATAAATAATGATATTGATCCGCATCTTGAGTATCTCTTCCTGCGCAAACTATTGCAGATTTCCATGCGGCTAAAGAGAAGTTGAAAATCAATCAAGAATATAGGGGTAAATATTGTAATAATTATTTGTTCTTATATACAATAAAATCTTATATATTAGAAAGTAACGTCATACTTTAAGTAAGTATCTGTCATGAATTCTTTGATGGCAAATATAAAAAGGACTTTCTTTTATTAAAAAAAGACTACCTTTGAGACACTTTATCAATATCATACCATTTATCATTGCTGATGGAACTCTTTGTGAAATATAAAAAATAATAACATAAAAAGTTCTACATATACCCATGATGGCAAAATTAATGAATGTCGGATAACATTGCAATTCCTATATAGTTGGACTGGTGCCAAACAAAATAAAGAGAAGTTTCAAAATATTACCATTTTGCAAAATGGTACAGAGTAAAGTTTAACATAAATATATTTATAGGAAACAAATATATTCTAATTTTTACGCAGTAAATATTTATATAATATTACTTTGCAGCGATTATACTTCAAAATACATAATGATACAAACGTTAAAAGCTTAAAACTACTATGGACTGGTGGTTTTAACACGAGCTATTTTTTCTGGAACTACCACGTTCCAGTAAGAATCAACGCTAGATATGTTATCGCTTTGAAAATGTACAGCATTCACCGATCGAATCTTCCGCTGTGCCGTCTTATATAATTGCGCCGAGTGATTTTCACTGCGAGATAATGTGCCGCCTAGCGGTGAAAAAGCAACGCCGTGAAAACAGGCGTTTCACCCGAAGGTAGTGTCAAAGGCAGTGTCGTCTGCTATAGCAGGTGACAGCTTTAGGGCGGTGCGTAGCCGGCACAAATGCGATAATGGCTTCATCAAAGGAATCTTAAGACGTATTTGTGCTGTCAAGCAGTTCACCGGTTGGCAGGCGTAAGTGGCGTGCCTGGAAGGCAGGCTCCGATCTGGCTGGCGGAGGTGGCGGCGGGTGAAGAGAGCGACACAGTGGAACAAGTTCAGCGGGAATATCGATTCAGTCTCGCGCAAACCACCCCTCATGTGCTGCCGTGGCCGCTGCAGCGGCGGCAGCGCGCTCGAGAAGCTTCGCTCGGCTATGCCCGCCGACGATACGTAAACAGAGAAACGCGAGGAGTGCGGCGTTGAGTACGACTTTAGTGCAGTGTGACCTTCGCCGTCTTCGCCGAGGAAACGGACGAGCGAGCGTCTCCCGGCGTCGCGTCGCGCCGCGTCACCGGCAACCCCGGAAAGCCCGCAGACGGGCCGGATGTGCCGCGCCGATCGCGATTATTGATTCTCGCCTGGCGTGTTTCTTCCTTGTTGCTTTTTTCTTCTCCCTTTCTGGAGCTTCGATAGGATCATCGCACGCGGCGACGCAACGCAACGAGAGAGAAAGAGAGCAAGAGGAGGAGGTGGTGAATCGCGCGCGCTGCCAACCCCTCGATCACCTCATCCACCCTTGCCCACCCTCGGGAGCGGGAAGCGCCGACGAGTATCGTCTCCGCCGCCGCCGCCGGCGCGCGGCGTTACTCGCTCGAGGGAGGCCCAGTATCGGCCCGACTACCGTCGCTCCGCATCCACTGTCATCGCGGCCACCGGCCGTCGAATATGACGCGGCCCCATCGTCCTTCGCAGACACAGCCGTGCTACTCTTGACTACGAATCGACGCGGCGAATCGGGACACGGTGACGAGTGCCACATCGAGACATGTCTTCGATATCAGCGCAGGGCGTCGTCGAGCGTGCCAGCGCCGAACTGACCAAGCGGATCAACGGTCTGGGGTTGCGGACGTCGAAGCATCATGGTCGGTGGTGAAGCGTTTTCTCCCTTTCTTCTTCTTCTCCTCCTCCTCCTGCAGTCCTTGCTTTTACCTACTTTCTTTCAACCCCCCCCCCCCCCCCCCCCCC
>NW_014559724.1:5856-24841 GCF_001313825.1 Dinoponera quadriceps
CTTCTTTTTGTGCACCTGCACCGTCGTCACCTCCTCCCCCTCCTTCTGTTCGTAGTAACGTGCGTAACACAAACGGCCTCGTGTGCTTCGCGTTAAATCCGCGAGTACGGGCGTCGCTTCGATTTTTTTCTCCGCTATCCGGGGCGCAGGGACGAGAGGAAATCGGCCGCACGGGATCGGTGTCAAGTTTATCTCTCGCTTGGACGACGACGGAAAATAAAAGCGAAGGGTTAGCGTCGAGGGGGGGATCTCTCTCACGGCGGCATGGAGACACGCAGCGAGCCGAGGCGAACCCTTCGACAGCCTTCGGGCCTGTCGTTACGTAATCGAGACAAAGGATTGATTTCCCCGTGAAAGCCCGCGCCCCGTCGTCGCGTCCGCCGCTTTCTTTATTTATCCGTGCAGGAGCGTCGCAGGAGCGGGCGATACGACGCGCGCGAGGCGAGAAAGCTCTCGCGCGCGCCCATCAGCCCACGCGATATATTCCCTCTCATAATTTATTTAAATGACACCCGCTCTCTCTCCCTCTCTCTCTCTCTCTCTCTACGTAATTTTCGTCGCAATCTTAACTGCAGCGGAATCGATAGCAACCGTCCTTGTGCACGCGAAAATAGCGGCGACACGCGGACTCGCGGTACTACGAGAGAGAGAGAGAGACGCTTAAGGCCGTGTCGCAGCTTTTGCTTCCGCTGGGTTCGGCTTGGCGCGCCTTTCGCGAGTAGGAGCCGATGATCCATTCGGTCGATCACGCGAAAGTCCCGTCGACCGCAGCCCCACGGACCGTGATAACGCGTCCCGTTCGTAATCGAGCAGCGCGCGCGCCGATTCGCGTCACCCTTTTTCCCTCTTGACCCGCTACGTCGCTGCGATTGATCGACGCTTTCGGCGGTTTAAAGACGCGCCGAGAGCGCGTTTCGATGCGCAAATAGGAAATCTCCGCGGCTGGACAGACGCCAGCGGACCCCACGGCGCGGCGGCCGGTTAAGTCGCGGCGGATACCAGCGGAGATCGGGGAGTCCGAGCGAAAAAGGGACACACATACACACACACACACGCACGTGGCTCGACAGCTAATATTGACAAGAAAATTCTTTGAAAGGAGACTGAATAGAACAGTCGGCCGCTCAGGAGGATTCAGTCGTTGGCTTTAGATAATCATGTTCAAGGATATCCCAGTGGAAATTAAATTTATTTATATACTTATCTTTTTGTAACATGAACAGGAAGAAATTCCCTTTCTTGTACAAATAAAAGAAAATAATAGAAACAAGAAGCACATAAAGTGACGACGAGGACAAAGAAGAATAGAAAAAGAACTCACGGTATCTTATATTAAAAAAGAATGCATGTATGAGGCGAATATAGTTCTCCTTCCGATTGATCTGGGAGCACAGGCGAAAAAAGGGCACGCGAGGCTTCGACGGCTAATATTGACAAGAAAGTTCTTTGAAAGGGGACTGAATAGAATAGCCGGGAAGATTCAGTCGTTGGTTTAGATAATCACGGTCAAGGATATTCGAGTGGAAATTAAATTCGCGATATCTTATTAAAAAATAACGCATGCGTGCGAGACGAATATAGTATTCCGATTAATCTTGCGCGGGGAAAACATGTTTCAGAATGGACATTTCGTTTAATATAAGCAGGGACGCACATTTGCTCGCTGTCTTTCAAGATTTATCACTCGAATGCATTTGTGATTTTCTTCGGGGAAGAAGATGAAGAACTTATAGGCACTGTCGAGAAGATCACGACCACATGAATCCTACTGGTCAATGATGTGCATTATTTATACATACATGTGTGTATTTTTTTTAATTTAGCTCACTTTCTACGAAGAAGATGATACGTTCGAAATGTATGTCGCTCCTTGGATCTGGAATGTTCTAAATCGGCTAGATTTGCGACAAATTGGCTGCTGAGCCAAATCGCCCACTTGAAATCGAAGGATATTCATCACGAATTCCCGTTACTTTTTAAAATATTTCGTGCATATCTGGAAGCATCGGACTTCTTGTGGATCAAAAGAAGGTTTCTAAGTGGATATCACACAGATGCAAATGCTGAAGATGTGCGCAAAGGTCTCAAGAGTGCAGCCTCGTGTGCATTAATCTACTGGATAAAACCGAGTACTTACTCGATTGATTTTATCGCGACTTGCGTTAGATAAGGCCGCTCTAAAGCGCACCAAGTCGCTAAAGATGAAAATAATTTGCAAGATAAATGGCAAACAGGAAATGGCGGTGTACCGCGAGCCAAATAGGACGTACAGCTGGGAAATAAAACGAGAATACCCGGCAGCCTTAAGTAAATTCATCATTTCGGATTCCCTAATGTCGTAAAGAATTACAGTGCAAATATGCTAATGGCCTCCGTTCGGGGGACCGGGAAATTCTCTCTTCGGACCCGGCCGATGAGTTACTGTCTCGCATCGCTGTGTGTCTCGCGGCAAAAGTATGCCGAGCTTGTACTTCGGGAAAGTCGGTTACTTAAACCGTCCGGATATCGTACATTTTGTTCCCGTCGACCTTTCCTCCCGTAGGCTCCAAATTCTACAAATCCCCGGCTTCTTTGTGCATAGCTTAACGATTTCATGAGCACTTTGTACCTGCGGAGTTTTCCTCGAAACCTGAAACTTTACGTTAATGAAAAACGCCGATTTTGAGGGATTTCATGACGTAGCATCGGCAAAACATTTTTTTCCCACATTTCCTCAACCCTCCATGTGATTCGTGAATGATTTGGGGAACGATAAAAATTCGAATTGACTATAAATAATAAATTTTGATGGAATTATGAGTGAGGCTCGGAATTTCCATATAAAGATAGAGGTGATAAGGAGATTTTGTCTAAATAATAATAAATAAATCGAATTTGAAACGAAAAGAAAAAGAGGTCGGCGGGAACAGAACGCACGATTACGATTAAATAATGAAATAATAGTAATGTTTTTGCAGCGAGCATCGCTAAATCATTTTTCTTTGTGAACGACCACTCTTCAAGAATGCCAATTTACAGGGATTTTGTTTTCGTTCAACGCGTTCAAAAGTTACGAATTTTTTCCTTCGAGTAGAAAAATCATGTTTCTCTTCGTGTTTTCTTCAAAAAAAAAAAAGTTACAAATATTGAAGGTTAAACAAAGTTTATTGGTCCTTTTGACGCCATTTTTCCCAAAAATGTGAGCCAATAACCAAATTTGCAACGGATTCGTGATCGGCAGACGAAAAACTGTGTATTTACCTGACTCTTCGATCCCCCTGACCTTCAGTTTCGCTTCTACCTTCGTCTCTCGTTGCAGCATCTTGGAAACCTCTCTCATCTTCGCACACTGTGTTTCCGTGATTGAAAAAATCCCGCTTCTTGTCCCTCAATGCGCGCTTATCGACTCTCGTTTTCCGTCGGTCCAACGATTACGCTTCTAAATTGTTTCCCCACTCACGTTTTCCAGGCAGCGGGAAGACTAGTGTCATGGAGCGCGTGACGAACGTCTTCTGCGGCAGCGGCAGCGTCGCTTACATGAACTTGCAGAGCGCGAACAATGCGAACACAACGCCCGAGAAGCCCAGCCGGAGCGCCGTACAGACTATCAACAATATACCGGCGGGCAATAACAAGAGCTTGAATAATGTCACGCCGAGCAGAGGCAGGATACCCAGGAACAGGATGAAGAACGTCTTTCTGACCACCGGTGGCGCCGCTGGTACCGGCAGTACCGGCGGTACCGGCGACTACGTAGCGCCAACCACGCTGCAACAACTGATGCAGGACGAGAACTTTCTCTGCCGTTTTTTTCTTTACTTCAATGCAACAGAAAGAAGGATCTTGGCTCAGGTGCGCGCACCGATGACGAAATCGCTCCGTTTCGAGCCTGGTTCCGAAGTAAACGCACGAATCGCGATATTTGCCACCTTAGCGGAAGTGGAGCTTTTCTTAGATTTTCGCCGCTTAACGTCCACGACTTATCTAAACGACGTAAACATAGATCTCGCACGAAGAAATGTCGCGTCTTAAGTTGCATCTCAAAACGTGACAAGCGGTATTTGAAATCCTCTTAAAAGCGAGACGGAAAAAACAATTCCATTGGTGTAACTGAATTTTCCGTTGCCAACCAGACGAAAACATGGTTGTGAGGGTGGAAAGATTCGTAGTAGAAAGTTTCTGCGCAGCCAATTGCTCATGGTTGTCTCAAGCGAATTTTAACGCAGCTAAAAAAATATTCACACAAACGTCGCGATAACGGAAATGTAATTTCTCATCATCGAGTTTTCACCTGTAGTCCTTGTTCAGTCGTAGGAACCGAATTTCTCGTCCCGAATTCGCGGGTCTCAAATTTCCCGCGCGTTCATTTCGGCTCGAAGATTCACGATTTCGCGCATCATTCTGACTCGCCAGATCAGACTTAAACCAGGACTAAAATTTCGACTCGGGGTTTCTTCAAGAATTCCGAAAGATCCCAGGTAGCACAGTGACGTTAGAGGGCGTCATATGGACGTCAATATTGCCGTCAATACGCCCTCTGACGTCACTGTGCTACCTGGGATACATCTTAAAGATGTCTTATGCGTCGATTTTACGGCATTCTGCCGGGAACATAATACGCTATTACTGCGGTAAATACTGCGCCTTCGAGATAGAAATTACTTACTCACCGTTATCGCTGTACGCAGGTTTGCACCAAGTGGAGAGACGTTCTGTACGCGAGACCGCGTCTCTGGACGGGGTTGGTGCCGGTGGTGAGATGCCGCGAGGCCCGCGCTATGCCGCCCAGCTCGCGCACCCGACTCTATGCTTCCTTAGTAAGAAGAGGTTTCCACTCGTTAGTCCTCCTGGGCGCGGCTGATGAAGATATTCCCGAACTAACGCACGGTTTCCCATTGGCGCAGCGATACGTGCACTCATTGTCGTTGCGCTGCTGCGCGGTGACCGACAGGGGCCTCGAGGCTCTCTTGGATCACTTGCAGGTAAATCCGCTATGATTCATCCGCGCATTCTCCTCCGTGTGTCAGCTCGACTCGTGCGTTCCTCGCAGTATCGTACGGCGGTTAAGTGAAATCGGAAGTCGACATTTTTATGCTACTTTGACACATTTGAGGGGATAGTTCGCGTCTGGATGACCTATAGACTAATAAAACTTTACTTTGCCGATACCGGCACTCATTAATTTCCCTCTTGAACCTTTGACTCCACGGAATTTAATTTTAATGCTATTTTGAACGACCTATTTTTCAACTAAAATAGCGAAAATGGAAGTTTAAGACATCGTCGGAGTCGAATTATATTATTAGAATCGCGAAGCCGAATTTATTTCGTTATCTTAGCTCCATCTGTGTTGTATTTAAAGGCTTAACATAGAGCCAAAATTTCGACTCGAGACGTGAAGATCTTTTCTCAAGTTCTCAGGTTATCGTTATTATACTAAATTCGATATTGACTCTCCGTTACAACGAATAACCGCGCAACGCGCACTTATTCCGAAAAATTATCAAGTTGACGTCGCGCGAGAAGGATCCGTAAAAAAAAGATTTTACGCAATCTGAATAGCGGTGTCACTGCAGTGATACCGCTAAGAGCGATTTATCTCGCGATAGATTGTATTCCCCGACCAATAATAATGCGAATATACGAAAGGCCAATGACGAGATGCGTGTATGAATACCCTCCTATTGTCGGCCGGCTTTTATTCCAGCACAAAAAGCTCCATTTTATTCGGGCGGAAGTAGCTGTTTCATTCGAGGCGCGCGCGCAGTCCATCGCTAAGAAGCTCGTTAGCGGGATCCTCGACGTCGGCGTCGCGATACGAATCGACACGGGGACTCACAATTTGCTATTATTTTTAGGCTTTGTACGAGCTTGAATTGGCCGGCTGCAACGAGATAACGGAAGCCGGCCTGTGGGCTTGCCTCACCCCCAGAATAGTGTCGTTGTCCCTGTCGGATTGCATCAACGTCGCCGATGAGGCGGTCGGGGCGGTCGCCCAACTATTGCCGAGCCTCTACGAATTTTCCCTGCAGGCTTACCACGTCACCGATGCTGCGCTTGGTTACTTCAGTGCCAAACAGAGTAGCGCACTTAGCATCCTGAGACTGCAGTCTTGCTGGGAGCTCACCAATCATGGTGTAGTAAATATTGGTGAGCGTCGCTACACATCGATTTCCGCTGAGTACATCTTCATTATTCTTTCATCTTTTTTTTTTCATGTTTCCAAATTGGACAATTTTCACTTTTCATGAGTTCATGCTAGAGGAAAAGATTCGTATTCTGCTAACGGTTGATCGTGAATTTTCTTCCCTGGTATGGATATCACGAGAAATGAGTATTTTCTAATTTGGAAAGCATTTGGAAATGTTCACTTTTCATGTCGTAAGAAAACATTACATGATCGCTATCCAGATTTCGTTCCCGCGCTTTTTACTGAATTCTCGCGATATTTATATTATAAATCTGTGTTCTTTTGTTTATTTGTTTTTTTTTTCTTAACTACATATACATATCACATGACGGAGAAAAGATGTACGGACCAGTGGTTATATTTCATTGTCTTCGCAATTTATAGCGGGCTGTGTATTGTTATTGAATTATGGTTACTCAAGGATTACTACTCGCAAAATGCACGGGCAACTTGCCAATGTTAAGTTTCGTTCAGGACTCTGTGAACAGCAAAGGTAAACGAGATGTACAATGGTGATAGGCCGAAATTAAGACAGGTGCATACGGTGCTTGGGATTAAATTTAGAATTAAGGAACACAGCTTTATTTAGCTTTCAAGCTGTCACCGGTAGTTCAGTCTCGAGTTATATAGCGAGCGTACTGTAAAGTAAACGTGCGCAGTTCGCGAACGACAACCCGATATTATTATTTAGAAATGCCGCGAGATATTGCTTCAGTAATATTATTTTGTACCTTACATATTTACACTCACACCATCTTCTCGAGATCCGTTCAAGTTATACTTAATAAATAAATAGAACTAGATTCAATAATTAAAAATAAAATCAATGTGACGATTAGACGTCAAATTATGCGCTTGCTTCAAAAAGAAATTTAAATTTAAATTGCAAATCTGACGAATCAGTTTATTTTTTATTATTTCTCCATTCGCGAAAAGCAAAGATGATTTGGTATAATTAGATACACACTACATATATATGATTATACGCGTCATTCTTGTATCTTTTTTTATGATGTTTTAAAATAATGCCATTTTTCCGTGTTACACACATTGCGTGTAATTTATGAGGTGTTAAATTAATGTCTCCGCCTCTGTTTTAGTACATTCCTTGCCCAACCTGACTGTACTATCGCTTTCTGGATGCAGTAAAGTAACGGATGATGGTGTTGAATTAATCGCGGAAAACTTGCCAAGGCTTCGTTCTTTAGATCTGAGCTGGTGCTCAAGGATTACAGATTCAGCCTTAGAATATATTGCCTGTGATTTGAATAACTTAGAAGAGCTCACATTAGATAGGTGAGTGGAAGTTATTGGAATTATAAATCTCGAGACTACGATTTAGCGGCGAGTGTCTAGTCTGCCTAATAGATTGGCTCGTTGCATTCGCGTAAAATACAGAGGGACGTCGCGTTTCAATATCTCGCGGACAGGTATTATATCGTAAACGTATCAATGAAGTGAACAATTTCATAAGCGTTAGACTCACATCTTTCATCTCCGGGAATGTCAATTCCGTCTAAATCGAGGATCGAGTATCCGTCCGTTTCCAGGAGAAACCGTACGGCTCTTGAAGGGTATCCTCTAAGGATTTTTCAGTTACCTAACGACCACAAGTATTTACCCAGGCATTCTATTTGAGATCACGCACGTTACGTAACGCCGCTGACTCACATATGTTACAAAGTGTCAGAAAGTCGCGACGAGCCACAATTACTTTTGGCGAAACGGCTGTTCGCCGTGACATTAAATCCGCGCGCCTTGTCCGCTATTTCGTATTTCACTGACACTGGCTCGGCGTAATTTACGATATCGCATTCACGTTCCTCGCGTCATATAATTTCGTAGGTGTGTACACATCACGGATATTGGCGTCGGTTACATTTCCACGATGGTCTCACTGAGCGCCTTGTTCTTGAGGTGGTGTTCGCAACTTAGGGATTTCGGACTCCAACATCTTTGCGTCATGAGATCTCTGCAGGTGTTGTCCGTGGCAGGTAAGGTCGCATACCATGTGAATCATAATTTACGCAATCTCTCTTGCGCGGTACAATATTACGAATTGCACGATCAAGTTCACGTACTTCTCGGTCTGAACTAATCATCTAATTCAATAGAACGAACTTCTTTCATTTTTTTTTCTTGACTAAAGTAGAAACAAACATGTTAGATGTTGTTTAGCAGAGTTTATATTCAAAGAGAGAGAAATCGCTTTGCTTTTCCGGCGGATATCGCACGGAAACAATTCAATTATTCGATAGAATTTCTATTGAGAGGATTAAATTAATCCCAATATTAAACAAAATTCAATTTTCTCTGTCTCTCTAGGTTGCCCATTGCTCACGAGTGGTGGTTTATCTGGTCTGATACAGCTTCGGCACTTACACGAGTTAGAACTAACTAATTGTCCAGGAGCGTCGCGAGAACTGTTTGACTATTTGCGTGAACATATGCCGCGTTGCCTAATCATCGAATAAACGATGCTTAACGAGAATACGATATCGGCAAAGTAAGGTCCTCGATTCGAAGATTCGAACAGATGTATATGTGTGTGTGTGTGTGTGTGTGTGTGTGTGTGTGTGTGGAAAGTCAGGCGAGGGAAGCGTGTTAAACTTGCGAGTTTTCTTCAAAAACTCGGGTTTCGATCGCGCGGGATCTCGATTGTGCGCGAAAGTAATTCCGGACGAGAGCGGACGAGCGGAACGGAATAGAAAGCAATTGACGTCCAGATAACGAAAGAACGCTAAGTTTTTCCTCTCGTAATGGTCTAAGGAAACACTAGCCCTCGAACGTGCAAGATAATACAACTAATAACGCGCATAGACATTTTTAATACACTAACGTCCCGTGCACTTCCGTTCGTATTTTTTCATTCTGCCACGCAATCACGTCGGGCGAACGTACGAAAAAACAAAAAAAAACAAAAATACAAAAAAAAAGCTGAAAGGAGACTCTCACGCCCCGTTGTAATGATCTTGTACAGAGAATTGAATTCGATATTGTACATTAGAAGAGATTGATAGCGCGCATGCGCCCATCAGAAAGAAGAGATCGGTGACTTGTGGGTCCTTCTTTTTGCCTCCTAATAGTGTAGAAAGTCCGAGTAAGCATACGGCAAGAAACAACAGTTAGAACTGTGATAAATTTATATTGTACGTAATTCTGATTGGTTCTCGCGTACGTGTGTTCGAACGTCATCGGCTGCGCTTGGTCGCGCGGCGGGCGAAACGATTGAGAGTAGCTGTCGGGTTTTATTCGACGAATGTATATGTACGAATGCGCGTAACATTCGATTACATTCAATTCGTTCGGGCGCCGCTCGATCGTTGTCTCCGCCACATGTGGGCCGATCGACGCGCGCATTTGTCCCATTATTTGCGATTATAGCCGCAACACACTACGCATGTTGCTTGAAAGAAAGTACTTAGCGGGTATCGATTACACAGAACAGAAGCTAACATTCCAGCATTACGACATTACTCAGCACTCTATTCATGAAAACACATGATCCGTGTTGTTTGTTTGACGACTGCATACTGTAGGCAGAAACGCGTTTCAATTGTCACGAATTCACGACATTTACGTGGTAACATCGTCGTCCTCATCCATGTGTTAACTTTATATAGTATATACCTCGTGCAATCAGTGTTCTCTAAATTTAGAACTTTTCGCTAGCTATATAATTCTTTGTGGTTTTCCCGATTAAGTATATACATATGCGTATATATATATAAATATATATACATATAAATATATATATATATATATATTAATGTAACATAATTAGAAGAGAAGATATCTCGCGTGGTTTACCAAGTGGGTAAATGATAATTTTAATAATTTATTTATACCGCCATCGGTACGTCGTATTATGCCTTATCGGTACTGGCATATTAAACCGACTAAGTAACTCAGCGTACTATTATTTACAACTTAAGCAAGCGCGTTGTATTAATCGATGTACCAATCGATTTAATCGAGCGTTCGAGTTGCGCGAGAGCAATAGGATGCCAAAAGGATGTGTCTTTCTTAAGTTTGTCGCGCACCACTCGTCAGTAGCACGCAATAAACTCACTCGCAACTTACGATGCGGTACGATACACACGTCGGGTCTGTTCTTTGTCGCCGAATCAATGCGCATTTTCGGAACCTAAGACTTAAATCTGATATATAGCTGGGACTTCGTGTAAAAAGGAGGGAAAGAAGTAGAATTAATGTCAGATAGTGCAGCCAGTTCAGCTGTGAAGAACAGATACCTATCGTGCGCCCCGTTCACCATGATAAAATCCATCCTTGAAGTAATTTCGGCCAGAACTCGCCGTAACTCTTATGTGATATATTGATGATTATGGTTGTAGCGTGGTAAATCTAATTTGTTATTCCATTCAACTCAATTAGACAGTCTATCCTTTTTCCCAAAGCAATCCGATAATCACGAGCAAATATAATTTCTACGTGTTGTCACATGTTTAGCACATATAACACCTTTGTATATATTGTACAAATTATATCTGATAATTCTGTTATCAATCAAAACCGAACGTAAATATATCTGCACAGGCGAAATTGTATTTGGAGAGTGGAGTCACATTGTGAAATACTACGATCACAGACGCAACATTTAATGACGACACACGATAATATGATGGAATGTGCTGTGAAATAAAAATTTATTGACCAAACTAAATCTAGCACTTTAATAATATGTTTATCTTAAGACTTTATTAATATATAAAACAAATTATGCATTTTCCCACCAGGAAAGTACACCTAGACCTGGTTCATCAATGGATCCCTATAGGATATATCAGTATTTATATAGTGCAAAAGTAAAACACTATATTAATTAATATAAATATATATATATATTTTTTTTTTAACGTTTGACTCTCTGTACTTACGTGTAAAATGTATGGTGGGATCTTATTGGGGGGATTGGTTTCTTGCTTCTCAACTGCATCAGGTGGCTTGGGTAACTCTTCCGTAAAGATCTCATTCACTACTCGGAATCTGATCATCTCATCTAAAATTTAATAATGCAACTTTACTACTTCTGTGCAACATTAATCTTAGCCTTTTGCATATGCAAGGAATATACCTGCATCCATAAATAAATCGTGTGTTTCTCCGTCATCAGTCTTATATTCCCATACCCACACTTGATCCATCTGATCAAAACGTGATGGATGTTGTAGTTTGTGAGGTGGTATGATTATATCTTCAAAGAATCCTAATGTGACTGTAACAGAATAGAAAGTAGGTAACAAAATTATGCTAAATTAAGTGACACGATCCAATTCTTACCATGTATACCGTCAGCGCTACAACTACGAATTCTTCCTATTAATATCTCCTCCATAAATGGACGGAACACAACAAAACGAAACGATACGTTTGTATGAGAAGCTCCATCCCCTGGGAAAATGTGGGATTCTTCGATTTTTGTGATGTCGTATAGTATAATGCAAAGGCCTACATTTATGTACACCTATTTGATAACATTTATTTTAATTCTATCGGCAAGGAACAAGTATGTATTAATTATTTAAGGATCACTTACTTTGTTAACAAGCTTTCTATTCAATTCATCCGCGATCACATCGTTTAATTTCTCTTTGAAGCTGCTTGGCGGTGTCCTCACCGTGTCTTTTAAATCAGCAAGTATAAACATTATGCTTGTTTTAACTTTTCAATGGTTCCACACTTCTAACCTTAAACGATAGAATATTTCCTCAAAATAGTCAACGAAATATATTCTGTTTTAAAATATGTAAAATTGAGAATTGTTAAAAGATTACTTTTATCTCAAATATCTTACATCTTTTACATTTGTAAAATATATAAATCTTTACACATGATTTGTACGCACATGTACACAAAATAACATTACGAACGCATAGTTAACGCGTACTTAACCCTGAAGCGGATGCAGCGTTGCAGAATTAAAAAGATCCACTTGAATTCGCTACAAATGTTTCGAAGCCGTTTAGACCAATCATATTCTTTCTTTAAGCGCTACAAGGCGTTTGCAGCTTTAAGTGGACCTTACCCACTATCTATAGTTCAATATATCCAATGAGCATATTGTTTTTCTAAAAGAGCTGCACGCTCATTGGATATCGCATATTGCGTATTGCATATCACATATCCGGTCTGGTCTGCAAGAATATTCAAGCAAAATTGCGAAATTAGGGCTAACTTTCAACCTCAGGTTTCTATCTGATGCGGCAATAGAAAACAAGTAAGCGTGCGCGAATTTATCTGAAATGGACGTTGTTAAATCGATCTTAGGAGACAAAGGAACAGAATCCGATCCAAGTAAGACCACTAAAGTTCACAAAGATGTGGAGCTCGACATTGATCTGGGAACACTACTTGCGACTGATTATAATACTTTGGACGTAAAGACTCTCAGGTGATCTAACCTCAATTTCACACACATGTTCCAATTGCTCTATACTAGTCTGATTCACAAATTTATAACCAATTAATATATTCATACTCTATTATATTTAGGTCAAAGCCAAATTCATATTTAAAAACCTTGACGAGAGATAATGTGCAATTATTGATCAATAAAATCTGGGAGCTACCAGTCGAACGATTGGAAGATGCCATAGTGGCTAAATTGCCCAAACCTGAATATGTATTGCCGCGTTCGCTTGCCATTCCAAAACCTAAACCCCTAACAAAGTGGCAACAATTTGCTAAAGAGAAGGGAATACAAACGAAGAAGAAGGGTAGATCTAAACTAAAATGGGATAAAGAATTAAAGGTAATGTCTATATTTGAAGTTTCTATGTTATATTTAACAATTAAGTGGTTAGATTGTGTGCAAAAACATCATGACAAAGCCTAATTAATCCTTACTTTTTTTTTCTCTCGGGTTTAAGAAATGGGTTCCTACATATGGTTATGAACGAGCAAAGGCTCAGGAACAGAAAGAATGGTTGATAGAGACCAAGGATAATGCTAATCCGAATGATGATCCATTTACCAAGGCTAAGGAAGCTAAGCAAGAAAGACAGTCGAAAAATGAATTACAGAGACTTCGTAACATAGCTAGGTCTAAGAACATCAAATTACCAAGAGTTGGTCTACCAACCAGAGATCATTTCCCGAGCTCTCACCAACTTTCCGAAGCTCTGACAGTAGCACGTACATCAACAGCTTCTGTGGGAAAATTCCAGCCTAGGTATATTTCTCGTTTTATCATTTATATATATATTTTTTAATATATTTCTAATATAGGAACAGAAAACAAACCTAATATTTTTCCGCAGGCTGCCAAAAGAGAAAGATGCAAAAGGAATTGCTAAGGAGGTGCCAGGAATGAAAAGGAAACGGAAAGCACCTCCATTAAATGCCGTTGATGAAAAACGTCAAAACAAAGGATTAGTGGATAACATATTGAACAAGAGGAAAGTTCTTCGTGATCATTTAACAAGAGAAGGAATTGCAGAGTAAGTTTTTATCTTGTATAGATTCTATATACAGGATGAGTCACTTGAAACATCCGAATAACATCTATAGTTTTGGAAATAAGAAGAAATACTTGAAGTAAAAATTGTTTGGTATTAGGAGTGATATATTTTAATAAAAAAGAAGTCTTAAGCGACTCATCCTGTGTACTAACATAATTTGCAATATTTAATATATTTATATTATTAGAATAAAGCAAACTGAGAGAAACGACAGGAAGAAAAAGAAGAAAACTGGCGCCTCAAAACACAATAAAAACGCTAAAAAACCGAAAGCAGGCAAAGGCAAACGTGATTTGCACGCGAAAGTTGGTGGCAGAAAGCGACGATAAATAAGAAATGCTTATGATAATTGTATGTTAAAGGATAATAAATGCTTTAAATGTGTGTTCTCAATTAATGAAGTAGTTTCTAAGCCACTTTTAGATGCACTCTTATTTTTAAAAGAAAGTTCAGAATATGAACTTAGGTGTTGACTAATGAAATTATAAATATTCTAGTAAATTCGTTCATTTTTGTCATTTTCACCTCTTGAAAATCGTAGCAGCCCTTCTATGCACCCACCCTTAAACTATGCTGTCGCCTAAGTTATTGCGAACACCGCTATCTACCGGTTATTCTAGAATGCACAATCAAAGAATTGGTTGGTCGATGTCCCTTTTTGCCGACGGAAGATTAAAAGATATGTTAAAAAAAATTAAGGACCTCAAGCTATAAAATATTTCTACAATCAGTTTATTATGATGATTTTGCCGATATTGCAAACAGTATAGCTAAAGAGTGCGATACTTTCCAAACAAGAGGCCGGACGAGCTTTCCATTTCTCAGTAGTAAGGTTAAGCGGTAATAAAATCTATTTGCATCGAATTGGGAAATAATTATTGACACGGAGCTTTACCGAGTTTGAAAGTACAGAGTAAATAATTGGTTTGAAAAAGGAGGAATCATACATCAACTCCTTGGTCGAACATCGCCTATTCCTAATGATTATTGCGCATGGATGTGTTTGTGAAATGTGACGTCCGTGGCTCGGCATCGTTGTCAATGGCATGTGCGGAATTTATTCGAACGATAGTTTCAATGATGTCTCAGCAACGGGATTGAACGCAATGGGGAAGGATGTTGAAATTGGCGATAGACGTTAAGTCGCTGTAGAACGTTAAGGGGGCATAGCGTAATATTCGAAGAGATCATCGCGGGAGCGTCGGAAGGAACGAAGTTGCAGGTTACGTACTGTTTGGCACCACCATGGCACAGTCAACAACAAGCGGAACTTCCTCGCGGCGATACATGAGGGAACACGATGTGCCGTCCACATCACGGTACGTGGACAGCGAATGGGAGTCCAAAGAGGTAATTCCTTCAGATTGTATATCCTGTTGTGTTACATTTCTACCATGACCAGGTCACAGTATCCCCCATGTAGCTTATACAGTTGCACCATATTTATTTGTGCATTTCACAACGTATCTTAACGAACAGGCCTTACGACAGAGAGAACTGGAGGAAGCAAGAGCACGCGCGGCACAGATGGAGAAGACAATGCGATGGTGGTCGGATTGTACCGCTAATTGGCGTGAGAAGTGGAGTAAGGTTCGGAATGAAAGGAACATGGCCAGAGAAGAGGTGAAGGTTCTCAGAGCGAAATTAGAGATTGCGGTGAAGGATGCTAATACCTTCAAGCATGAGTCGCAGGAGATGGAGCTGCAAAATGAACAGCTGAAGAAAGAAATGGAGAAGATACATATGATACTATTGAAGCACGCCGGACAATTTGACCAACAGATCTTCACTGTCTTAGAGTCGGATCCACATCTGAGAACCACCTTTGGGTTAGATGAGCAATTAGAGTTTTATAATAACGTCGAGCCCAGTGATATGTTAAGTGTTCAAAAGGACTTGATGTCCTGTAAAAATTCGCACGAAGCTCCGAGCGTTGCTTCGAGCAGTCATAACATCTTGCCAGGTAGAGTCATCGAGGAGTACGTCTTGCAAGGTGCGGTGCCAAAGCATGCTGTAGAATTATACAAGGAAAGCTCTAGTAATTTGTTAGATAAAAACGTCACGAAACTAGTCGCCAATAATAGTGCCATGAAGGACGCACCGGGGAAACAGCAATTAAATTCGTACAATGAAGAGTCGTTGAGCCAGAAAATGTCAGCGTTGCAGCTGAAATTGGAAGAAGCGACGAAAACCATTTCCGTGGAGAGAGAGTAAGTCTGCGTGAGAGTTAACGTATGAATATAACTTTGTATCGAGCACAACCGATTTTAGTTATAGAATATATTAATTTCAACATTATTGTGTGATATATCGACTCAGTGGAATTTATCTTCTCTTTCCTGTTAGAGAGAAGAATTCTTTACATCATACTGTGGAGAAACTGAAAGCCGAGATCAAACAATTGAGGGAACAGTGCGATGAATTGCACGAAAGTAGAGCCGACGCGATGAGAGAGTTATTGGATTTGAAAGAACGTTTCCAGATTGAGCTCAGTGACGCACAGGCTGACTTGATGGACGAGACGATCGACGGAGAGGGCATGGAC
The DNA here is from genome assembly GCF_001313825.1 of Dinoponera quadriceps. Classification (NCBI taxonomy): domain Eukaryota; kingdom Metazoa; phylum Arthropoda; class Insecta; order Hymenoptera; family Formicidae; genus Dinoponera; species Dinoponera quadriceps. The sequence continues at coordinate 22,052 of NW_014559724.1, forward strand.
CGTCGTTTGAATGAATTGAGAGCCGAAGTAAGCGATCCGTGCTGTATTGATTGTACCGATTCATTTGATCGACACTATTGATTCACACTCTCTATAAACTTCCTCGTGCACCCGCAGCTTGATTCCTCACAAAGAAACTACGACACTCGACATTCGTTGAAAGATGCAATTTGCTTTCCAATTTGCCACTGCGCGTTGATATAATGTTACTTGATAAACGTTTTCACATTTTACAAACAAATTTAGCTGGAGAAGCTTCAGACTGAAAATGCAGTGGAGTGGGACAAACGGGAGAAACTGGAGACTGCGAAGATTTCTCTGGAACGAGAGAACAAACGGCTGCGGCTCAAGATACACGATCTGCAAGAGAGAATAGATTCACGACGGCCACGTCCGGTGTCTACGGCTGATACGGATACGAGGCAACTGCAGCAAGAACTCATCGTTCGTAATATGGTTCGTATCGTGTGGCTGACATTGCGAATCAAGCGCACTCACGGGATTATCATTTCGCGATGGTCGCAGGTGTTGCTCGAAGTGAAGCAATATCAGACTATACTGAAGCAATCCCTGGCGGAGAAAAGCACGGAATTATCGCATGCGATGAGACGGTCCGAGCAGTACGAGGCGGAGGTGAAGCGAGTGAGAGGCAGAGTCGAGGAGTTGAAGAAAGAGCTGGTCGCTGCTCAGGACGAGGTCGACGCTGCCACGAACAGCTTACGAAAATTGCAACGGGCGAACGAGGATCTCATGGAACAACTGGAATCCGCAAATGTGCAATTGGAGCATTTTAGAAACAGGTGAGCGAGATCTCATCTCTCGAAGTCGAAGTTCCATCCGTATTTTGATTTTCTACAGTGGATCTGAAGAGAGATCGTTTTATTAGCAATAGTGAGTCGTGTACAGCGGATGCCGGAATAGAACAAATAGAGGAAGAAAAGTTCCAAGCTAACAATTCCGATGAATCCGCGGAGGGTATGTTACTAATTTAGTCGATGCGCTTAAGTGTCGCAGCTTTTGAATGGCAAGACAAATGGCAACTAATGGCTTCTGCAGTACGTCAAAATTCAATTTGTTATTTTATTTAATTAAGATGATATTGCTGCTTATTCATAAAAATGGTGTTGAATGCAGAGAAGAAAGAGAAAACTTGTATTGTTTCAGTCTGCGATAAACCGAAAGCCTAGTATTCGCTCGTGTTGATGGCAACGACTTGCTTGATCCAGGTAAACGAAAATGCAAATCGGATGGGTGATATGCTAGCGGGCCTAAGGTATTTAACGACATAATTTTATTTTTGGACGTTTAACGACATAACGGATCGATAGATATAAGTGCTGCGTTCGGCGGAGAAAGCAGCTTTGCAACTGTTGCAAAGCTGCTTTCCCTGTCGAATGTAGCTATTGCTTCGGCGTTTGAATAATCAAATTGTACACGTAGAAAATAGATAGATACGTAGAATACGATATGAACGTCGTGAGTGCCTATTATGGTATTTAACAACTAATTTAAAACATCAGTACTTCCAGTAGCGTATATGTACATGTGTATAGACAACTGATAGTGCATTAATATAAGGTATAAATTTAATCGTTTGTCGATCGATAAAGGTCCGTCTACATCTATTGTAAATGTCAGTCATAACTGGTCGTTGGATGCTGCCGTAAAAAATCATCAGAAAAATTGGCTGAACTTCGACTGACTTCGATTTTGTACGATGCTTGCCTGGCTTTGCAACGATTTCTTTCCATATTACTACTATGACCGGTTTTACGATAGATGTACATACGACATTCGTTAACAAATACGCAAAAAATTTAAATTTTTCTCTTTAAAACGCTCGTATCACATTTTCGAATCAAATAATTTTTCGTTCTGAAAACTCAACTGAAAGACGAAGTTTGAAATTGAGCGGTCGCCATTTTTCGTTTAACTCGAAATCATAACGAAAGTTAACGACAACATTAATATAGCTAATGTGATTAAAAACTAGAGACTTCAAGCTTTAAAGTGCTTCTTAAACGATCTCCATAGCGTCATTTTTACAAAAGTTATAGCTTGTTGAATTTCGCCTATGTTTTTCATTATAATGGATAGTACGTCTGGCCAACCCTTGAGTCATGCTACTTGAAAAAAAATAGAAATATTTCCGACTCCATCGTTTAGTCATATCACGACCCCAATTTCTTATAAAGTATAGTGGCGACTCGTAACGGGGATTTTGGAACTAAATTACGGAAATAACGGGTCTAATAATTCTGTAAACCCGTTATTTCTGCAATGGGTACATTATTAATGCATCTTGAGGAAATTTAAACACAGATCTGTTTCCTTCAGTTGCACTTTCTACATTTTTCTCTACTCGATCTCGAAACCTCAATATTTCATCTTAAGCATAGAAAGTGTAACTAAAACAGATGTGTATTTTGATGTTTACAATCCAAATATAAAAGATAGACTTGCTGTTCTCCATCGTGGGAGGAGTAATAAAGCCTTAAAGTAGCCCTAGTATAAGGCACCGTCTATATTCTTCTTATGTCAGTAGTCGTGCAGTATTTACTGCTTATACTCGATTTATATATACTCAAACGTGAAACTGTGTTCATCTTCATCGTTATACTTTCTGTAGATACTCATTTCATCGTCATTCATATATTCGTTTTTTTACTTTTATAAATTATAAACGTAAACGTCTCACTTTCATTTCTCATTTACGCGCCTTTTGTAAACAGTTCATATCTCGCGTTTATTGTTTTATATGTATTTTTTTTTTTTTTTTTTTTTCCCTAA
>NW_014559724.1:24862-226173 GCF_001313825.1 Dinoponera quadriceps
ATATATATATATATATAATGAAATCACGTTTTGTCATCGGGAGGAAGACTGGCGAAAACGAGTAGCAAAATGTAGAATGTATAAGATACGATACTTGATATATTTATAACTGGACTTTTTATGTCAATATCTATATAAAGCACCAGAGAACAATAATAATCTATCTACGCGCGGGTCTCCGCAACCATATTATGCGGATGTTACACTGCGGCGTGAATAGAGAACACTCGAGCGAACCCTTCACAAATGATCTACGACAAATCGAATTATTACAGTTAATTATCTTTCCTAACTAAACAAGAAGAAAGGATGAAAGGCAAATTTCTCTGCTTCTAAAATAAAGTGTATTTTATTGACAGAAACTTAATAATAAATAGCAGCGATTGATATAGCAACATGTTCACTATACAGTCGATAATTTTTCAAATACCTCAATAAAAAACATTACAATGTATCAAAGTATACACATGCGGCGAGTCCCCGATTTTATGGATCCGAAGTTCGATCAAACTCCGATCCATAAGACTGGGCCTTCCCGTTTCGTATTTATCTTCGTGTTCACGTGTGCGAATGGCGTTAAGCTGCCGGGTGGAATGTGTCGTTTGAATTTAAAATGCATGAATGCGGTGCGCGCGCGAAAGCAATCAATTGTTTCTACACTCGAGCGAGTCGATGTACGACGAGACAAGATGCTCTGCGGAAGCGATTATGCGTGAGAATAATGATCGTCTCCCTCAAGCTCGCTCAACATCTCATGGGCGTGCCGTCGGGATACGTCGGTGCTTTCGGCTTGCAGATCTTCGTCCTGCCGTTCGAGCCGTACACGACGTTGCAGGAGAACGTGAAGTAGCCGCAGGTGGAACTCTTGGTGTAATAACGATGCTCGTACTGTCTCTGCGCTCTGCTGCCGTTTATCTTGCCGGCGACGCTGTTGCTCACGGTGTAGTAACTCGGTTTCATAGCCACGGAAGTCGGGACGGGTCTCGTGCGCTTATCGGAAGTTGCACCTTGCCCGGAAGACGGGCCGGCCTTACGATCGACGTGACGTTCATGATTGGTCTGAAGCGACCTGGTCTCCGTGGCTGCTGACGGCTTGTTGACGGCGCTGGTGGAATTCCTCGGCAGCAGAGTCACGGTCTGCGACTGTGACTTACCGTCGCCTTGGGCGACGGTCTCGGTGCCCGAGATCGACATCACTCTGCCGCGGAATCCGGCCGGCACCGTGTATCCCATCAAGGATTGCCCCGGCTGCAGGACGTCGCCCGTTCGAGGTGAATTGGAGTCTTGGCTGACGCGAACGTCGTACCGCTCCCCTTTGATCACCTGCGTCACCTGCGTCTGCTGATTTTGTCGCTGAGCGGTTTTCACTTTGCCGCGCGTGAAGGCTCTCACGCCGCTGTTCACCGGGTTTGTCGTCGTCGACGTGCTGCTGCTGTCGTAGTACTCGTCCGCGTACTCGTCGTCGTACTCGTCGTACATCGTGTCGTCCGCTCGCGGTTTCTCCGTAGCCAGCACTTTCTTGTCAGCGGAGTCCTCTGGATTGTTGTTCCTGACGCCCATAACGACGGTCTGTCGCGAGCTCGAGCTGCTTTGCAGACCCTGTTCGCCCTGCCTATTCTCGTGGTCTGAACCGGCAGCTGGTGGGCTTGACTGAGCTTGATTACCGGTGTTCGCCGGTTCTCTCAGAGGCTGGAACGGTTTGAAGAGCTCCGTCTCGTTGAAACTGAAAGGCTTCCGGGAGGACGCGGCGCCGGAGCCGGAGCCGGCCTGCGCAGCACCGGTGTAGGTGATTCCGTATTGAAAGGAGCCCTGCAGCTGCGACTGAGATTGGCCCCTGTGAGTGCCGCTTTGAGCCGACGCCGTGCCGCTGCCACGGAACGGCGACGCGTGTTGCTCCACCTTCTCGTCGGTCCCCATATACGGCTGGAAGCCGATCTGCGCCTGACTGGACGTGCTACCCTCGCCGTTAGCCTGGGCGTCCGCCATCCCACCCTTCGAATTCGCCTGCACCTGAGAATTGGTGCCGTGGTTCCAGCCGCTGCTCTGGGCACCTGTCAAGGTAGCACCGGAGTCTGGATTCAGCTGGACCTGCGTTTGACTCTTCCCGTAACCAGCCACGCCTTGGGCATTGCTGCCGGTACCGTCTTCACCACCACTGATCTCAGCCTGGGCGCTTTTGTTGGCGTCATTGCTGCCAGCCTGGGCGGAAAAAGTGCCAGAGCCGCTGTAGGTGCCCGTAACTTGCGACTGAGCCGTGCCCTGGCCGTACCTACCCTGGGCCGAAGCGCTCGCTTGTGTACCCGAGCCTTTTTGCTGTACGGAACTTGAAGCCTGCGACTCGGCATCTTCATCCGCCACACCGGTCGGTCTGCCAGCTCCAATTTGCGTGTACTGTAAAGTCCCGCCGATACCTGTCTCAGTACCGACCCCACCTGGTGCCACTGCTCCAGGACGAACACCTCCTGGGTATGTTCCATCGCCACCTGGTGTCACTACTCCAGGACGAACGCCTCCCGGGTATGTTCCATCGCCACCTGGTGCCGCTACTCCAGGACGAACGCCTCCCGGGTATGTTCCATCGCCACCTGGTGCCGCTACTCCAGGACGAACGCCTCCCGGGTATGTTCCATCGCCACCTGGTGCCGCTACTCCAGGACGAACGCCTCCCGGGTATGTTCCATCGCCACCTGGTGCCGCTACTCCAGGACGAACGCCTCCCGGGTATGTTCCATCGCCACCTGGTGCCGCTACTCCAGGACGAACGCCTCCCGGGTATGTTCCATCGCCACCTGGTGCCGCTACTCCAGGACGAACGCCTCCCGGGTATGTTCCATCGCCACCTGGTGCCGCTACTCCAGGACGAACGCCTCCCGGGTATGTTCCATCGCCACCTGGTGCCGCTACTCCAGGACGAACGCCTCCCGGGTATGTTCCATCGCCACCTGGTGCCGCTACTCCAGGACGAACGCCTCCCGGGTATGTTCCATCGCCACCTGGTGCCGCTACTCCAGGACGAACGCCTCCCGGGTATGTTCCATCGCCACCTGGTGCCGCTACTCCAGGACGAACGCCTCCCGGGTATGTTCCATCGCCACCTGGTGCCGCTACTCCAGGACGAACGCCTCCCGGGTATGTTCCATCGGCACCAGGTGCCACTACTCCTGGGTAAGGCGCACCCACTACTTGACCGCCGACTCCGCTTGGATATTGACCAGGAGGATACCGTCCGCCGACTCCTGTCCCACCAATCGTTGTCGTTGGACCTCCCGTTGTGTCGATTGGATACTGAATACCTCCTGGAACGCCTGTTCCCGGAATCCCTATGCCTGTGCCCGGATACGGTCCGCCTGGGTATGTCGTTACTTGCCTACCGTCGCCGGGATAAATTTGCTGACCAGGGTAGAGGGCGCCAGTAGAAGGTATAACTTGCTGCGTGCCACTAGGGTACACGACTTGAGGTTGACCGCTTCCGGGATAAGTAGTTGGCACGGTACCACCTCCAGGATACGTGCCCGTACCTGGATACGTGACTTGGGTACCGCTTGTCCCGTCAGGAATCCTACCAGGTTGAATAACACCTCCAGTGGCCGGATAAATCACTTGACCGTCCGTTGGCCGGCCGCCTGGATAACTTATCACTTGCGTACCAGCACCAGATACCGAACCTGTGGTCGTAACCATGCCAGGAGTCAGGCTTCCGGATCCTACTGGATAAGTGACACCTCCGCCTGGTACGACACCAGTTCCAGCTCCTCCAGGGTAAGGCGCGCCACTAGGGTAAACTCCTTGACCTGTTACTCCTCCCGGAACAATGCCACCAGGATACGTTCCTGAGACGGTTCCCGGTTGAACAGTACCGGGACGGATCCCAGTTCCGGGATAAATTTCACCTGTTCCGACTGGTAAGATGCCTCCCGGATATATTCCGCCTGGCCGGCCTGTTCCAGGTGTAATACCACCTGGGTAAGTTCCAGTACCCGTAACCGTCGCACCTGTCGTTACTGAAGTGATAACACTACTAGAAGGAAAAGTAATTTGTCCCGGTTGAACACCAGGTTGAATGCCTGTCCCAATTCCGGTCGTTGTAGTGCCAGGTAATACTACTCCTCCAGGTTGAACACCTCCGGGATATGTTCCATCGCCACTTGGTATTACCACACCGGGACGAACACTGCCCGGATATGTTCCATCGCCACCTGGTGTCACTACACCAGGTCGAACACCTCCTGGGTATGTTCCATCGCCACCTGGTATCACTACTCCAGGTCGAACACCTCCTGGATATGTTCCATCGCCACCTGGTGTCACTACTCCAGGTCGAACACCTCCTGGATATATTCCATCGCCACCTGGTGTCATTATTCCAGGACGAACACCTTCTGGATATGTCCCATCGCCACCCGGTGTCACTATTCCAGGTCGAACACCTCCTGGGTATGTCCCATCGCCACCTGGTGTCACTACACCAGGACGAACACCTCCTGGATATGTTCCATCGCCACCTGGTGCCACTACTCCATTTCGAACACCTCCTGGATATATTCCATCGCCACCTGGTGTCGCTATTCCAGGACGAACACCTCCTGGATATGTTCCATCGCCACCTGGTATCATTACTCCAGGACGGACACCTCCCGGATATATTCCATCGCCACCTGGTGTGACGGTTCCAGGCTGTATAACACCAGGAGTTACAATTCCAGGCCGAACACCTCCAGGATATATTCCATCACCTCCTGGCCATACTACTCCAGGCTGAACGGGACCTCCGGGATACGTTCCATCTCTTCCTGGCGTTACGACGCCAGGCTGAACACTCCCAGGATAAATTCCTGGTCTAGCTCCAGGAAGAACGCCAGGATAAGTACCAATTGCTCCGGGTACTCCACCTGGAGTAATACCTCCAGGATAAGATACGCCTCCTGGTAGAACGCCCGTTCCAGGACGTATGATACCGACGGATGGAACTCGTAACTTATCCGGAATCTCGATGCCAGGATATCCCGGACAATCTTCACAACCGGTACCACCCGATGACATACTTTGTGCTTGGCCCATGCCGCGGCTACCGGCTGAAAAAATAAATATTTCAGACACTAAAATGTTTGTACGAGCTATCAAAGCACGATAATTGGTCTCTCTTGGAAAAACAATTCGTACAGCTTGCAGTAATAATTCTTAATAATTCTTCTTGAACGCGTAAAGAGGGGATACTTACTGACTACCGCGCGCGAAGATTGTTGAGTAGATTCAGCCTCCGCTTTGCCTTCCTTCTGCTCGCCATCACCAACATTCAAGTACTGAGATTGCGTTTGCCCACGAAACTTTCCTCGAAACCGACTTGTCTGTCGACGTCGTCGGAATCGGCCGAATTTTTGATTCAGCGTCTCGCGTTGCCCCAACTGAATTTCTCTTCTCGTGCGACTTATCAGCGGCGTTAATACCACATCGGCTATTCGTCTTGACGAGATGTCGTTCTCGTCTATTGGGATTTCGTTCAAGAAAGGATCCAGAGTTTCTATGGATATAGGTTTATTTGGCTGTAACAAGATGAAGCTTCGCCCATTGCAAAATTCAACGATACGGCCTCCAGCGAATCGCCATGCCTATTTACGTTCGAAATATTAAGGGCAAATTGTAAGATAAAATTCATATCTGAAAACCATATCATGTTTTTCTCCGCAAATTCTTTTCGTCATTACCTCCAGTTTTGTAAGGGCTGTCGATGCATAGAGTACCTTCGTTTGCCATTTCCTGCGCGGTATATTTTCATCCGGCTTTATATTCTCAAGATAGCAATCGTTATCCTTTTTGCTCTTGTATGCGACGAATTGCTGTTTCCAACAAATCTCTTTTAATTTGCATTCTATATTATTATTATTATTGATAGGCAATTTCTTACCGTTACGTCATCGGTAAAAGATTTTTTGTCGGAATTACCATTACTTGCGTTTTTCACTTCATTTCTATCGTGAATAGATCGATCAAAACGTGTTTTTTCCTGCAAGTAATATTATTAGTTATTAATTGTTTACAATATGCATTTTTCCAAAAAAAGAAAAGTAATACTTATCATATAATACGCAGAATTGTTTCAACATAAACAAGCACACGATACGATTCTAAAATAATTCTATATATAAAATAAAATATATTTATATTTTATAATTGCTGTCAACTTTTGTACATTGTATCGCACGGAAGTTGCATCGAAGAGGTTTCAGCGTTGACAGAAGGGGGTGAAAAAAGATAGCGATACATTGAGAACAGGCTAAGCTATTTTCTATCTTCTATTCTCTGTCCTTATCTTATAAATGCCTCATGAATCTGTCTATATCGTATGTTATTATCACGTGAACTTTGACCTCCAAATCTTTCTTAAATGGTCTCTTTAGTCATATGCATCAGCGTATGACCTGTGCTAATAACCTATAAACTATAGGGAAATATTGTATAATTGGAACATAAATAGCAGATTCAGGAATAATATTTAATTCTGAAATGATACGTTGAGGGAAAAACACTTAACTTTATCTAATACTCATTCTTCGCAAGAGAACAGCAATCGTTACGATTTCTATCGTGCGCTTTTACATTTGATAACAAATAATTATGAAAAACATTGTTTAGCGTGATAGCAATATTTTAGTCTAAATATACAATGTCAAAATTATCGCGTGATGAATGAAATATCAAGTAGTGTCACTCAAATACACAGTAAGAGATCGCATTTCTGCATTTGTCGTCGCGCCTAAATGATATGCGCCAGTAATTTCGCTGAATTTCACAACGCCATGCGAAATATGGTAAGGGAATTTAAAAAAAGAGAGATAAGCAGTTATTAATTATTTTGTATAACGTTTTACCAACATTTAAAATTCACTCTCTAATAAATCTACGATAACCAGGTTCTGCGTGTATTTTGCGTATATATATGTGTGTGCGTGTGTGTGTGTTGTGACAAATGATTTAATATATAAAATTTATTGCGAAGAATATGTGAAACCGACAGGAATTTTTTTTTGTCGAAACCGTAAATTTCATTAAAACTTCATTTTTAGCGTTATTGTAGCGTCTACTGATTTGCGAGATCAAACACGTGCGCACATACACAGTCACATACATGCACAGACGTTTCAGCTATTATATGACAAAACTTTCAGTGGAAATGAAAAAAACTGGGTCGGGAAAACTTACGTGGTATCGCGCAAGTACCGTGCTCGAGAGGAAGATCAGGATTACGAGGTACGGCCGCATGGCTCGAACCTTGTGCGAGATCTTCTTCACGACTGACGTCTGGACGACGATCCAACCCTGTTAGATGCCGCGGCACCGACTCCCACTAGTTCTATTCGCTTCTTCCTCTACGTCTCTTCTTCGGTCTCATAGTCGGTCCCACGGAGTGCCGCTGGGAACCATAGGGATCTATGTGATCGCGAGGCGGGAGAAGGAATCGCTGGTAGAAGTTCTGGGAAGTGCGAGTGTACGCGTTCCGTGATATAAGTGCGTATAAACACTCGTGTGTGTCACGCTATCTCGTTTAGTCTCATCTTGTCACTGCGGATCTCGTTACCGAAAGATAACGCGGCTCGTAAGCTATCACCGACTCGAGGTATCATCTTGTTGCATTCGGAAAAAAGAGGAAACTTTCAGTCAAGAGGTCATCACTGATACGAAAAGTGTATTGTAGGTAAATATCCTGCGACGAATCAAGGATCTCCCTTCGATCGACACCGAGAAGCTCGATCTTACGAAAGCATCTTATTTTACGTTACATCTGTAATAATATTATTATTTTATATGTATAATTCATTTTCCTCATCACACGAATTACTTTCTTTGTCATAAGAAATACTTATCAAGAAATTTTCGCGAATTCAGTTTCAGAGAGGCGGATAACGAATCTGTTGGTCGGGATTCTTTTTAATGTCGCCATTTGTGTCGCGTTATTTCCGAGTACCAGTTTGCAGTAATGAATTCGCGAGAGTTTCTCCACTCGTGTCCGAAGATGTAAATGTGCATCGTTCGTTGGGGCCACTTTCGCCTCAGTTGCCCTAATTCTCGAGCTCAATCTATTTGTTAAACACAGTTAGCGGTTGTTTATCCTACTACCAGGCGTAGCTAATGATCGTACGGTTCATCGGCGCGATAATGGATCCAATGAGAAAAAAGCGAGACGCGAACGAGAAGCTGAACGGAAAGCTTTATGCGAATACGCGTATTGCAATCCGATAGGTACGGAATTAAATTACTTCGGCACGACTTCCGAAGGAACACGCTACAACTTCATCGTCCGTCCGAGTTGACTTTGTGTTATCGCGCATCAATCCAATTTCTTCGGATTGACATGTCCGCGATACATTCTCTCGGATAACGCAGTCGACGTGAAGAGGGCGAGAAATGCGGCAAGGAAATATACACGTATATCATCTCGTATATTTTTCTCGTTACGATAGACAAGACTTTTATAATTCGTAAAAAAAGTGGATAAATGTTTTTTTTTTTTTCTTTTACATAGGCACTCCGGTGTACAAGTAGTAGTAGTAGTAGTATATACACAATACATATACGACGGGTGTAATAAATCGAGCTATCTAAAAGTGACTGGCACCGAGCGGTATCTCGCGTCTAAATTCTAATACGTAAAAGTGGGAATGCTATTTACAACGTGCGGTCAACACGGCTACGTTATTAACGCGGCTAGATCGGGCTTCCCTACTCCCGTCCGATCGTCGGAGGGCGATCTATCGAATCGAAATGACTAGGACGCACACGTCCGAATCGCGCTCGCCAATTATAATTATACAGCCGCGAGCGGATCCCTCGGCAAACCGCGCGAGACGCGATCTCGCGCGACGTTACTTTACACTTATTACGCGCAATCTTTATCATAACCGTCGCCATCCGCGCAGCTCGTAATTATCCCGCCGTTCGCTGAATCCCCGCGGGAAGGGTGACACGCTCGCTGACGATTTCGAGGATTCGTCGCAATGTCGCAAAATCCCCCGAGAGCTTCGCCACGACGGCGGATTACGTTCGGGACGGCGAGACGGGTTCGACTAGCTCGACACTCTGATCGCTACCAAAATCCTGGTACCGAAGACTTATTTATCGTCGTTACAATTACTTCGCCGCTGGAGAACGCGCGACTTTCATGCCGGGGCTCCAAACGACGCGCTCATTCGACAATTATATTGGATGCTCCGAGAGGAAGAAGGAGACGAGTTTCGATATCATACAAGTGGTTCGACATTCTTGTTTCAGGTATTCTCTAATATCGGTGATTTTTCTTTTAGACCACGGAAAAAAAAAGTTTGCTTGAATTGACCATTCCTTACGATCCAAATTTAGTTTTCACAGGCGGACATTCTGTTTCCTTCAAGCAAAATGCGTTCGGTTTGTTCACTCTCTCTCAACAAATTCGACGAAACATTTTGTCTCGTGTGCATCCACTCGAAACAAATGACCGCATCGCCCGGCTTTTCGGTCGGCAATCGGTTGCGCAATTCCGAATCACAGATACACGCCTCCGTTTTATGAGAGCATCCCGACGCTGCATCCTGACACGCTTACGAAGATCCCTTCGACAGTGACAACGTGACGTTTACGGTTTGCGAGAGCTCGCCTCTCACAAAAACCTCTCGTTTTTCACTAGGGCTTTGGGAACTCGCTATACGTGTACATCGCTATATCTCGTCGAGCTTGTTAGCTGCCTCGAAGAGCCTCGACCCGTTGTCATTTAATTCTAAGACAATAATAAGACGCGAAGGCACACTGCGGTTCAGTTCGTGTCGATAATCAATTTTAATCGCGCTCTCGACGGCGCGACGGCGATGGCGCTATGTCTTTAAATAGGTGAGGTCACACGTTTGGCATTTAGCAGGCGTTCTCGCCAGGGCGGCCTAACACCTCGGAAATTTCTTTCTCTACGCGCATCCGTGCACGCCAATCCCGTCGGAGTTCTGTCAACTAAGCCGAATTAATACGCTCGCACGCGGTGTCCGATTATTTATTACACATAAGGCACGACTTGGTGTCGCTAAATTAAACACGACGGCTTACAGATTTAACGTTATTACGACTAATCGCTAGGTGGTCCCTAATTCGGAAGATACTTGGAATAATAATAATATCCATCATGCGCAAATACTCGATCGATTATTCGTGAATTTGCAATTTCACCATTGCCGGAAGCAATCTTCGTTCGACCGCGGTAAGAAAGGGAAGACTGACGCTCACACTTGGGACAATTCTCGTTACCCTGCTTGCAGAAACGCCATCGAAGTTGCATAGGATGTGCGCGCAACACCACTAAATCATCGCTGAAAATTGTACACGCCGATAAAACATGGTGTTTCTGTCTCTCAACCGGGTTCCTGTTGTAAAAAGATTGTCTCTCTGAGTCGTTTTAAAGTAATTAGCGATTGAAAAGATATCCGTAGTTTTGGGACATTTCTGTATAATCGCCCGTCGATCGAAATCTCGTTCTTCAAATCGTCGATTGAATCTTCCGGAACTGTAGTCTCATCTTCGATATTTCGATGATTTTTCAAGTTATAGAGTTTTACAGAATGAAGAATTTTCTGATCGTGGACTTCGTCAGAAATTTCTCGCTATAGATTTCAGATCGAGTCTGCGGGGGATTTCTTGTCCGTGAAACTTTGCAAAAAAATAAGTACAAATCAAGACGGCCGGTTTGGTCTAAGCATCAGCATTGGTCAACTGATTCCTAAGCGATAGCTAGGTTCAAGGTCATCGTGGTGGGCCTCGAGAAAGCCGAAGGCCTCGTCGGATCGGGGTAATCGAATGTAGTCGAGGAACTCTTTACGTCGTTTTCGAAACGGAGCAGGTGTTCCGGATTCGGAGATATCACCGACGTCCTGATGACCATCCTGGACACGTATTCCGGATCCTTCATCGGCGAATCCGGGCTTTGCCTCTCTCGATCGTCCGGACAGGGTGTCTTTTCTCTGCAAGGTCGCTTCGAGGGCGCCACCGCGTCCGTCCTGGTGTGCCTGATGATCGCGGAGAACGCCGATGTCTTCTGATCCCGTTCGGGTCCCAGTCGAGGAACTATGACGCTGGTAGGCGATGCGGTGACGCTCGGTGTAGTTTGCGGTCTGTTCAGGGACGAGGATAACGGAGCGCTTGGTTTCACCGACGACGAGCTCTGCTGATCGGTCTGGTCGGCTTTCTCCGAGGACGATCGGTGGTGAGCGCGCATGCACGACGACTCCTCGTGCTTGTAGAGGTACGATTTCAGGGCGAAGGCTTTGCCGCAACGGCCGCACACGTGAGGCTTGGTATTCGAATGCGTCTGTATGTGGGCGCGCAAGTTTGACTTGTCGGCGAAGGCTTTGTTGCAAATGGTGCACTTGAAGGGCTTCTCGCCTGAGAGAGAGAGAGAGAGAGAGAGAGAGAAAGAGAGAGAGGAAAAGGCGATTATCGGAAATGTGAAGACTTTTCGACGTATATTCTGATTCCTTTATGAATAAAACCGTTCTACCTTAATAACAGGTGCCGAAAAAATAGTAACAAAAAAATAACCACTCTTCAAAGAACATGGCGCGTTTATTGTTACAAATTATTAGAAAAAAAAAACAAGAAAAGGTATACAACATGTATGTAAAAATATAAAAAAGGAGAAAATGATTAATTGGAATTTAATAAGATAGACAATGATGAGAATAAAGTGTTGAGAGGTAAAACAGTGGAAGACGGAATTTCCCAATGAATATAGTACGTTTTCTCGCTTGACCTTTTTCCGAATGAACATCTCAATTAATCAGCCCTAATGTGCAAATTAGACGCGTTGAAGAGCACAGATACTCGTATATCGCTCCGCGTTACTAACTTCGCAGACACGTATCTACGAGTTGTGCTCGAAAATAGTGCCGCATTCTCGAGCGTGCCAAAAGTATATCGTTAATTTTAATTCATCTTCATTGAAAACCCGTTAAACCAACCGCGTCTCTTCAGAAATAGCTTGCATTAGCTATTCACGAGGCGTCTACCATTGAAAGGGAACTCTCGGAAGGGGGGGGGGGGNATTACACGCACGTTTGCCTAAATTTGAAACAACCGAGAGCAACAATATCGCGAGAATCGTGGGATTTCGGCCAGAAGAAAAAAAAAAGGGAAACACGCGGAGCAATTCACTCCAGCAGCGTTCGAACGGCGATATCGGTTACCTGTGTGCGTGCGTATGTGTCCCTGCAGCAGCCACGGCCTGGAGAAGCACTTGCCGCAGTAATGACACTTGCAGCCCTGATTGTGGGTCCTCACATGCATGCTGAACGCGGGCATGCTTACGTAGACCTTGTCGCAGTGCGGGCATCTCCTGGCCTTCTTATCGCCCAGCGACCTGTGCGTCTGCCTGTGTCTGGCCAGATTCGACGAGGTCGAATACTTCTTGCCGCAGTCCGGACATTCGTGATCCTCGTTGTCCTGGTCCGCCTTGGTGTGGTCCGTGGTGGCCGTTCGTCGACTGTGGACATTCACCGGTGGCACCGGCGACGTCGGATCATCACCGACGAGTCCGGAAACGACCGGTACCTTCGACAGGGCCGATTCCTCCTGCGTACAGGCGGGGTGTCGCGGCGACAGGCGAATCCCTTTCTCCTCGCAACGACCTTCCAGGATCTCTCGCTCGGTCTCGATCCTTTCGAGGAAGAGCCTGGTCCTCTCGCTCAGGATCGGGTCCTGGCTTGTCTGTGCGACAGGTCGGGACACTAGCGTCCGGCTCTTCTCCGGATGCTGCGTGATTCTGGGCGACACCGGTCGCTGGTAGATGACATTGCTGTGGTGGATCAGGGTACCAGCCGCCGCCGCCAGGCTCACCTCCGCCAGCTTCGTCAGGTTGTACAGCTCTTCGGGGCACTCGGACGACGTCTCGCTGCCGCACTCGCTGGCGCCATCGGAAGTTGGCTGACCGCCGCTGTAATCGGCCAACCTCGAGCTTCTCTCGGCACTGAGATCTAAACGAGAACCAAGAATGTCTTAGAAGATCATCTCGGAAGGGCCTGGAGAGCCGGTTTCGTTGGTGTTTCAGCAGTTGATTAGCAATTTTTCCGGCAACGAGTGTTACACCTGTACCCCGCTTTAAGATCTTGTTGTGTGGACAACGTAATCGGAAAAAGTTTCGATTGTGAAACTTTCGCTATTTATTTATAGATCATTTTTATGTCACATGTAGAGAGGAGAAAAATCAAGCGTAATTTTCAAAATCAATTAGCTTCCAGTAATGCACAATCGGGCGATACTTCTTCAAATACAATACAGTCGAAGAGTTATACTTAACTATCATCAGGAGTCTGTCATGTTACATTTTGTTGGATCTTTCCGCGAACGTCGTGTGATCTCAAGTCGTCTGATAGATTCCGAGTAAGTGGGTAGGGAAATCCGGCGTCGACGCGGCTCGTAAAACACGACGCACCTTCGGGGGGCTCGCTGGCTGCTCCGTTTTCGGGGAGAACGGAAATAGAGTAGCTCCGCTACCAACCCCCGCACGTCCGTCGTTCTCTACGTCGCCGTTTATTTTGCGTATTTCATAGTACGTGTACGCGCACACGCGTTGCGTTCGTAAAGGAGGCTTGCCGCCGCGGTGGGGTTGACGGCATCGCGACGGTATGCGTCTTGGTGGGCCTTGGTGACGCATCTAGCGTCTCCTATTCTTAAATCCGCGCGATCCACCACCTTAATCACGAAGCAACGACCAACGGATTTTCCTGGCTTGAATTCAGACGGGGGAGAAAGCGGGAATACCTGATTGATGAAGACGAGTGATGCAAAAATCTACGCGATCTCGCCCCGTCTCGCGAATTACTCTTCTGCGATAAAGTCCGCATCCTGCGCGTTTCCCGCTTTGATAGATTGTCTCAGCTGTTAGAATAACGTTGTTTCGCGCGGACGTCGAGAATACATTCGCGAAGTTACAGCCGGCGTTAATATTATGACGCATTTCGAAGAACAGCCGCGATAAATTTATATCATGTTATATATATATATATATATATATACATAATTATCGCTCCACATTAGATCGTGCGTGATAATTACTTTTTAACGAACTGTGATAAATTAGATTAGTGAACAATACTAATTGAAATATGCAATAAACTATTACGTTATATTTGTAATCAATTGATTATATTAAAATTTAATAAATACACAGAAGGAAATTAGTAATCTTATATATAAATCAATGATAGACAATCTCAAACATAAGCAAGGATATTATAATCTTCTTAAAAGATTTTAATCTTGATTTGATTGAATTTGTATTGACGCAAGTATTACTTGAATTCAATTCAAGATTAAAATCCTTCTAAGAATATCATAATAAAATCATAATAAAATTCTTGCTTGTATATGAGAATATTTATCAATGATTTAAGTTTATTCTTTTCCTGTTCTGCTAGATTCTTGGATTACTGATAAACTTAAAAATTGTAATTAATATTATTGTTATGTTAATAAGACTCGACAATTTCTCCTTTACATTTTAAAATTGAATCGCTCCATCTCCAATCTTCAGATGTTAACTCATCTAATGATAATTTGCCAAACACGCTCCTCATATCGAATCGGAGCTGCTCATGAACGTCGCGCCTCACGAAGAACAACGTACCTCTTTCGGGTCCCCCGATCTCGTCCTCGGCGCCGTTGTACCTGCGATGTGTGATCAGGAACGCCCGCGGCATCTTCCTCGTCTTCGTTCTTTTCAGGACGCACAACAAGTCATACTTATCAACTCAGGACGCACAAACCATCACTCGCGCGGCACCGATTACTTTCTCGTCGGCGGAGGGTGATAATACGCAAAGGGAGCAGCGGGTCACGATGTTAAGAGGGAGGATTGCGACTTGATTTGAGGGCGCATATACATATGTAGGTGTCGGGCGGCGCTCGCAAGGGTTGCGTTCGCTTCGGCAATTTCGGGCGCAATAGTTGCCCCGGCTAAGATTCGGGGCTACATATAGCAGCGCAGCCTCCCTCACCCTCCGCCGCCGCCGCCACCGCCGCCACCATCGTGGCGCTCTTCGTCGTCGTCTTCGTCTTCAGCTGCACGCGCTCAGAAGCGTGCCCGCCTGGTCTCCCGCACGTGTGGTGGTCCCGTTCGGCAATATGCGACACGCGTGACGAGAGTGCACGCTGCCGCGGGAGGCCGCAGGAGGTACGCCGGCTCGCGCAGGGTGGTTGCCTAACCACCCTGTCCCCTCGACGAGTTGTCCGACGATTATCGGACCGATAGTTATTGTCGCGGCCGAATTGAGCACGAATCAATGAGATCTGTTGCGTTCGAACTATGCGACACGCATTCGTGAATACACATCAATTCTTTCGGTGGTTTAACGATCTTGACAGTATTTCAGAGATAACGGAGCCTTCGTCAGGCGAGCGAGGAATTAACTCGTCGATTAAGAAATGATAATTTTTTAATTCAATTTTCTCAACTGTACACATAATTATTAGTTGTACATTTTGCTAGAAGAAAGGCGATACATCAGAATTTTCAAGTTGCACGCAGATTCACTCGCTTTCGCGCGAAAATGCGCGGAAAAACGGAGAAAGCGAAAAATGGAATAAAAGGAAGTCGAAGGAAATATAGTGTATCTTCTTTCGCCGGTCCCCCCACATCTCCAGCGATTTCAACAGAATCGACGCCGCTCGTCGGCTTGGCTGAGCGTTATTTAAACGAAGGACGATGGCGAACAGATATGATAACGGCGCCATTTCGTTGGCGGCTACAGGGTAGAAGCAGGTTGGTGCGCTGGGTGGTTCTTCTGGCGCGACGCCAGGCGTCCGCCGAATTTAGCACCGCGACGCTGACTAACTCGCGTGGCATTCATTCAATCGTCGACCAAAAAGCCACCGCTGCCTGCCTGCCTGCCTGCTTGCCCGCTTGCTCGCCTATGTAGTCTCTTGCGCTTTGCGCGAAGCGCGCGCCTCGTATGGCGATTAGAAAAAAGAAAAACAGAGGGGAACGGTAGGGCTTTGATTTTCCTGTAAGTTACTCTGTCTTTGGCCTATTTAGAGTCGTGCAAATTTACGGAATAAGCGTATCTGACAAATTCTCGAATATGCAGAATTTTCCGAGGGACGCGCGCTTCCCCGCAACGAGTTCGAGGAGCTGATATTTCTTCAGCGTGAAGTTGACATCGTTATCTTATCTAAGTTACTATTTGCAATCGCTAAATATCTTGATAATAAAATAACTTTATTTCGATTTTATGTTAATGTGCGGTTTACTTTAAAATATATTATTTCTTTTTGTTTACATCTCTGAAAACTGATTTGCGTAAATGAATTTCTCTTCCTCTCTATCTCTACAAATTATTTATTCTTCTTTATTAATAATGGGGCGATATGTATATGCGTGTGTGTGTCTCAGTCATCCCTTCCAGAAATATTTCGCTCAGTTCAAGGGAGCCAACAGTCTCTATTTACAATTTCATTATAAAATTCATACGCACACCTTTCAGAAAATCTGCGATTTAGTCAACTATGTGTGCTGTCGCTCGACATATTCTTTCCACGCGATGCGTCACTGCCTCACGCAATAAAAAAGAAGATGCCTCGGATTCTTCGGGACGAGAGAAAAAAAATCGAAACATTGTGCATCGAGCGCCGGGAAGAACGATCTGCGAGTTTTCAGATCGTAAGAAAGCTCTCTCGATGGTAGTCGCGGAACAGGTGTCTCGGCGGCAATATCGTAAATCGTCGACGGTATCGTCGTCGAATAGCCAAAAATAAAGTCACGAGCTCCGAGCACGAGTCGAGCTAGCTAACGAGCGAGCGAGCGAGAGAGCGTCTCTACCACTGACGCAACTCGTCGACAACAGATTGCTGTGATACCCGCCGTCGCGGCCGCCACGGATCATCCATTAACGTAACCGGCACCGATAGGACACACCTCGTGGCTCTCTATGCGCTTTATCCGGCGCATCCTACAGGTGCCCAAAGGTGTTACGCGCCCACCAACGCGCGAGTGGCGTATTTTCGACGCTGTTGGAGCGCCTCCAGGTGCGGAGGAGGAGATACGACGGCGGGGAGGAAGTCTTGACGGATAAATCGCGACCGCGACCACGTGTGCAGCTCATGAAAGAGCGGAAGAAGATACTCGGCGATACACCGCGAAGAAACGGGATTTGCTTAAGGGCGCGAACACGCCGGTGAAAAAAAAAACGGGGAACTGAGATACAGCGAGTGAGCGAGCGATAAGTAACGCAGCCAAGCGGTGTATAAATACACGATACACGTATTAAGAATATTATACGGAAAAAGAATCAATTGAAACAACAAAAATATGTAGTTGATTCACCGAAACATCGGATGTGTCACGGATTGCCACAAATATCTACAGTTGATTTCGATTGTATTTGTCATCGGTTTCAATAAAATTTATCGCGTCGAAGGAGCAATATATCGTCTTTGATTTAATAAGATATAATGTTGCGTTAAAAACACGTTGAGTTGAAACAATATTTCTAATCAATCTCAACATAATGTGTGCGATTACGACAGAGGACGATAAATTAATATTGCAATCGTAATTTGTCCATATTGCGAAACGTTGTTTCGAAACTTGCTTCGTAATATAGACAAATTACGATTTACTGCAATTACGATTCACGTGTAAGTCCAAAATATACCGAGGCGAACTTTTATGAAGGGAATTTCTCGAGTGATTCTCGCCCTTCAAAAAGATGGATAAGCACGGGGGCGGCGTTTTTTCGTCGACGACAAGGGTGCCGGGTCATTAAGGATGATTCCGCGGGACGGCGGGATCGTTTAGGGTGAAAAAGCGCGAGTGTATCGTGTGTCGTCTCGTAAAGTATCCGGATACGCTTGGTTCCTCCTATAAATCAGCACCGCATGCCCCTTCTTACCCCCTAGTGCCAACGGGCGGCGAGTACTTTCTGCGTGCCGGGAAAAAAAAAAGGGAAAAAGCACGCGATCGCTATTTAAAAGGCTCGTAGGTGGGCGGCTTTTTAGCGGGCCGGGGTATGTACGAAGAGGAGGGAGAAGTGGGGAAAGAGAGAGAAAGAGGAAGAGTGAGAGAGGGCTTCGACTCCTTCACCTCTCCTCCGGCCTCGGCATGGGATTGCTGTGCTATTTTCAGGCTGGTGGCTCGATGCAGCTGTCGTGTTCTTCGGGTAAACCACCTCTCTTCTATTCCACGGCCATCCGCGAGGCGCGACAAGGTAAGCCGAAAAGACTGGAATTCAGAAGCTCGCACATCTCCCTCCCCTCAGCGAACTTTCCTCAAAGTCAGACGTTCGTCGTCGATTTCGTCTCCCCGTTGCAACAACGAGGCGCATCGAGTGGTGTTTATCGATAAGAAGAATGATCGAGCGCTTCAAGTAACGAAGGTAACGGGGCGAGTTGGGGCGAACAGTCGTGGGGGAAGATCGTAATGTCTTTTGTGTGCGGTATCTTTTCGCTTTGTTTCGATTTAATGAATGAATATATTAAAAAATGATCGATAATGATCTTGATAAGCGATAATAACGCAGAGGCGATCCTCAAAATATTATGTTGCGTAAGTATTATCACAATCACGCTACTCTTTCTGTATTTGATGTACATATAAATCTTACGTTAATTTAAATACCATATGAATGTGTGTTACTACTCTATTTCACCATACCTAACGGAAAATCTAACCACGATATATAAACATTTTTCTGCAAACTTCATGTATCTTCTTAGGCTTCTAAAATTTAATTGAATTTACGTCGGTTTTGGTGCTTTTCCTTTAACTATCGTAAAAATTATATCTTAAAAATTCACGCTTCACGCGCGTCGTGCCGCGCTGCCGGAAAAATTCCACGTTTTATCACATTGGCGGTGTAACGCAAACATTACGGAATAATAATCAAAGTCCTGCCATCATCGAACATTTCTGGTAGCCAAACACGTTGCCTAGGGCCGGCGCGTGTGGAAGAAAACGGAAGAACCTATAAAACCGTCGGACTTCGAGAATAGCAGCGCGACGATGCGGACGCTTCCGCGAAGCGCGGCATCGGCAGGCAGAAGAAGAAAGACCTATAGGCTTCGTCTTCTGCGGAAAAGCTCCGTCCACCGTGAGGATGAGGGATGAAGACGAGGCCGAAGATAAGCCGCGAAGATTTGGCCGGCTGCCAGACGACAGATTTTCAGCCGTCTACGTGTACTTCCAACTTTCGTCTTCCCTTCGGCTGCACCCGTGCTCGTCCTCTAGGATCTAGGGTGCAATGACATCGGCGCTGCGGCTTAATGACTATTCTCTATTCACGGTCTGTGAATCATTACAGGCGGTAATACGCGCCTCGATTATTTTCTCCGCATTGTTGCTGCTGTTTTTAGGCACGGCCGAAACAACGATAGATGCAGATTTCTCTGTCTCTCTATCTGGATAGATCATTTCGTTTCACTTGGGCTAAGTCCCTTGACACGCGCAAGAAAAAACTATACGAGACTATTCAAAAGTAAACCCAGTAAACATCAGTTAACAGTAACCTAACATCAATATTATAATTTCTCATTCAACAATATAAATGTAATATAACATGTGTGTCATGTAAACAGTATTCCACCACCTTCACCGATAAAGAGACACATTTTCTCCATTTTAGACTAAAATAAACTAACGAATGATGATTCAAATTAATCGTGCAGTCCAACTCGTTTGTCATCTAATCACTCTACCGGTTCTGTGTATATATATGTGGAAAACAAAGAATCAGTTAAATAAGGCTTAAAATAAAAGCAACCCGTGAGTTGTCGAAAGCAACGAAACAGCGAAAACACTGACGCGTTCGAGATTTAACAATGGCGGGGAAACACAATGAGTCGATATTCTCGACAGATCAAGTGGGCATTGGAAAAATATCGGAAAGTGCCGGTAGCAAAAAGCGTCGACCGGAACGACCCTTAATTTAACTCCTGAGCGCAAGAGGTTAACACTGGGTGGGAAAGCGCCTCTCCTCCAGGGAAGAACACCGTAACTGTAAGGCACGTTGGCTCGTGTTTGAAGGAATGTCCTCGGGGATAAAGGGAGACAGTTCCTTCCGGAAGCGATCAGCCGCCTGTTTCATCCCTCCTCTCTCGATTCCTGCGTTCGTGTTGCTATTCTTACACCGCCATCGGTACGAATTCGATTACTTGCTCTTTACCGATGTTGTTCGAGCGCTTTCTAACGAAGGAAAGCTATTCAAACGATTATCCGATCGTTATTTTAATAGCGCGTCAAATTAACGTAATCGTGTTTACTGTATGTAGACGAAAAAATATATTTGGTTGAATTTATCTAACAACGAACAAACTAAACGTATTTTGATTGAAGGAAACAGAATTTCCGGTTATAAGAACCGAATTTAATTCGCAGAACCTTTTTTCCTTGTATATAATTTTAATGTTCTTACCTCAAACTCTCTCTCTCTCTCTCTTTCTCTCTCTCTAGGAGTCGCGAGTTCTTTGACTTTTTTTTACCTGGTTTATCTGTTACTAATTATATTTAAAGAAAACCGTTTTTTTCCATTTTCCAAGGAAAGAAAACTCTGTTTTTTTCCATTTTCCAAGGAAAGATATCTGTGTAGAAATGAAGGAACGGTTCTCCCGAACTTTTAAAATTAATAAGAGCACAATAATAATTGAAATTTAATGAAATTAATTATGTAAAAAATAGAGCAGCATTCTATTTTATTTGACCGATAAAATTTGTATGTACTTTAAAGATGTTTTAACGCAATCCTAATCTCTGATTTTTTTTTCTAGACACGATCGCACCCCTTCTCGTTTTATCCGCATTCGTTTATCAATCCATCTCCAGTGCTCGGCTTTTGCTTGGGTTTCGATCGAGATCGCAGACGTTCTGCTTACAGCCAGTGTAGAATTTCGTCGTGAAATTCGTAAATGAGCCCCCGTGACTCGCGCTTTTGAATGGAAACCGACGGCGCGGGCCGGTTTTTACGAAAGCTGCCACAGGATGCGGGTGCACGCAACGAAGAAGGGGTGACGACGCTCATTTTCGTTCTTTTTGACGTTTTTTTTTTCTAGCTTGCCCTCTCTCTTTCTCCCATTCCCTCCGTGTCTCGCGAAGATCGGAGAGGTCGAGGGAGAAATACCGCCAGCTGATCGTCGCCGTTTCTAAAAGGGGGCCTCTCTCGCAAAATGCGAGCACGTGCTCGTATGCGTAGGCCCGCCCTTTTCAGATTTGCATGCCTGCTTGCCACCTGCGAAGACAGACCTCGTTCCGCAGTCTGACCCGGTCGCAATTAATCCCGGGATATTCTGCTTTCTGTTCCGCATCGCGTCTTTCTTTGTCTCGCGGAGATCGATTGACGAGCAGAAACACATAAGGAGACTTAATACAAGTGCAGGAATCAGAGTTTCGTTTGTTAAAATCTCTCACCGGAAGGCAATGTAATTGCCTTCCAATTCGAAAGAGATTATGGAATTATATTCTGACATTAGTGTACGAGATGTCAATGGGAAGAAAAGGAGATGACCGGCGACCTAGGCATGGCGGAAATATCCTGATGACTACAGGGATAATTACTCATCCGAAATGTCGGGAATGTTGATGACTTCCGTTCTCGCTTCGAATATCGGAAGCTCCGAAAGTGACTTACACGAGGCTACCGAAGAGCGATACGCTAAAATAAAGATCTCGTGAGAGATAGTGAGAGAGAGAGAGAGAGAGAGAGAGAGAGAGACGTTTTTGATTCAGCAAAATATCATTTTTCGGAGATAGCGGGGGAAGCTAAATTAAGCTGGCGGAGGCTTGGTCAAGGCTATGTATTCGCGTGCCGGTATCCTTATTCTCTTTCTTTCGTCGCTATTGCTCAGACGGTTTTTATAGAGCGAGGTAGCAGGAAAAGGAAGTGAACTAGACGGTGAACGACTAGGGTCATGGTCTTGGGTACACGATACACTGACGATTTCGAGAAAGTATCGATATAAATTGACGATAGATTATAAAATGAATTCTATACGTGCCATTTACATTTATCCTGTCAATATTATTCCCAGTAATTACATACGATCTATCTATAATTGTGCGAAATGCTTCGAGTGAAGAATAAAAAAGTTGACATCGAAAATGTGTTTGTAAATATACCAAATATTCCTTCCACTGTCTCATATCAGTAGTAAGAGTTATTTTTACAGACATTTCGCGCCTCAATATTTCTTATTAAAACACACCGCATCCAGATGTACGATATCTTTGAAATTAAGTTCCACTTCTATCTCTCACATATTAAGCGCACACTTCTTCATCATTTATCATGTAGCGAAGAAAAAAAAACGTTCCGCCCGATCTATTAAATCTCTCGTTCCGCGATCTTATCGATACATGTGTCGACGGATGATCTTCATTGTCGACGGAAGGCCCATTGTCTGAGGGAGTCTCCCGCATAGGCGTTTGCAACTGGAAAAACGGCGAGAGGGCGGTTAAAGGGCCGGGAAGGGTCGCAGATATACCGAGTTACAGCGGCAATAGGCACGCGACCGACACGCGTCCACCCTCCGTCTCCCTCCGTCGTCTCATCTCCGACTCGAGTTCCCTTTTCCACCGCTTCCCTTTAACACGCGTGCGTCTACAAGACGTATGCGACCCACGCACGCGATCATCCCGGGCTTTAGGTTCCATATGGGAGGGGAAGTCTCGAGACATCGGCGCGATGCTTTTTCACTCCGATTTAATCGAAACTTTTTTTCTACGGAGCTAATACGAGGCACCTTGTATCCCTCGAGACGAAAATTTGTTGAAAATCTCGTTGCTCCGCAACGTTGAGATAATAAATAATCGATATGATTCGTCGGAAATAATTTGACAAACCGTTGATGCAGCGTGAATCGATGACAGTAGGTGTCGTAGAAATTCAAGAAATTATTTTGAATTTAAAAGAATGGTCGCAAAATTATCCCGATGTATGACACAGAAGCTCCGAATGATTTGCGCAAACATCGCGTGTGCGTCACGCGAAGTGTCTTATATAGCTGTAATAATATTAGAAATCCGGTGGACGCGCATCTCGTTCGTTGATATCTCGTCATATAAGATCCCCCGGGATTATCGCTGCACGTACGTGTATACACGGTTCGCGTGTGCGTGCCCATTCAGAATCTTTTCTTTCTAGTGGCCCATTGAAGAATCCAGCCGCGCGAGTCGCCCGTTATCTTAACACTTTGAGACCCAGAGACACCGGATTCATACTTTACCACCGGCGATATGCCCGATCTTCCCAGTGCTGTTTAGTTGATCGCGTTAATTTTGCAAAGTTAATATTTATTATTTAGAATGGTCAAGGTCGACGAAGCCGAAAATACGATCTGTCCTAACGAAGAAAATCGGACATCTTCTAAGTTTAGTTCGTATTTGCATGCGAATCAGAAGCGGATAGCTCAGGTATTGCCAAGGCGCCATAACATATAAGCATTGGAAGACGATTTCAATAGAGTTCCGACGAAGCTACATCCTGCAAACTACACGGGAAGATAAAATCAAGAATATACTTTCTTTTTAAGTTCAAGCTCGCCGCTGACGTAATTTTTACCGTCCGATCTGACGTTAATCGATCGTCGTTTGGCAGGCTCCTGTGAGAGATGCGAATGTTGCACAAGGACATTTCTTTTGCCACGATCTGCGAATACTAATCTCGGAATCGCGCCCCACCAATCTGTCCGGCGCACATTGACGAAAGCACATCGTGACAGGAAACGCGTCTCTCGTGACGATCGTCGTTTTCGTCTTTACGTCGCTCGAGATCATCGTGTATCAGATGCCATCGATCAAGAGTTAGCTTAAACAATTGCACGCGACCGCACAAGCGACGTAGAAAACTGGAAATCGATCGAAAATAGGACAATCGTGTGTAAATAAGTCGAGAGCGAGAGAGACGCTTTCGTTAAGGAAACAATTTGGCACTTGTCGATAGCGGACTTTCCACCGTCTCTTATGGCGTATCAAAAGTTTGCGAAAAAAGCAGTTTAGCTATTTGTATGTTTACAGGAGATACATATATATGCAAACACGAGTCGCAAAAATAATTCTAGTTTACCTCGTTGCTCGAGAGACTCCATAATTCAAGACAGCTGACGTAGATGTTGAAAGTCCTTGATAGCAAGTAGATCAATTGAGCAAACGTGCAACGACGCTTCGGACGTTATTAGAAAAAAATTTAATTTACCGCGAGATATGCCAACGATGGCTGCGGCGGTCCGATTCGAAATGTCGCAATTTCGCGCGGTGGTAACAACTTTAGAGACGCGTTTTGGCCAATTACCAGCGATTAAACGATATCTGTAAGTATAACGATATCGCGACTTGGCAGCCGCGCTCTCGCGTGTATCGCGCCTCGATTTAACTATCGTCGTTTATATTATGTTGGTGTCTATCTGTCGTCGGCAGCGCGAGAATCCGTGGATCCGACCGGCCGACCGACGCCAATGATCGAAAAATAGATACGAGCGCAACCTGTTCGAAATAGCCGAAGTGAAACCTGTGACACGCTAAGCGCGTGGTTCCTTCAAGCCGGCGTTCGACTCATCCGAACGCCGGTGGACCGCTGATCGATCTTAATGGAGGATGCGTGACCGGACGATGTAATGAATTTTTCACGACAGAATCAATGGTTATTTTGCTTCTGATTGAAACATAATCTCAATTAAGATGATTTACAATATTCTTCATATCCAGTAATGTAAATTCAATCAATATATTTACTAAATTTGAGAAGTGAGAATATGTATTACTACTATATCTTTTACTACACGTTTTCCTATATTAATTAAATGAGTAATTTCATTAATATAGATCTATTAATCATGCCTGTTTTTCAATCTGTGATAAACCAATATTGTAAACCAAAAGATTTTTCTATTCCCGTAAATAAAGATTCATTATTGTATAATATCTACCAATACAGTCTCAGTATTTGATCTTAATTTTGATTTTAAAGATCATAGGATTGATTTTTATGATTATTGCACTCGTAACAATTTTCTAATGAATATCAATTGAACTTATCATGGCCGGATAAATTTAGCTTCCTGCACCGTTAACGTGAGCGGTTATTCTTCGCTCGATACGATGCGCATGAATCGAGGGCTTTTGCAGTTCGCGGGTCGACAGGAGATCACCCGCGGTCGCGAAGGTGTCTAACCGAAAGAAGGAAGGAAATCTAATTATAGAAGTCGTTGTGCCGCGTGCTGCGGTAGATGACGGGAGGGTGTGAGTGCGGGTGCACGAATAAGAATCGGTTGCATTGGGCGGCCATAAAATGCAGCCTGCATCCGCTTGGCGCAGATGTACCGCGGACGGGGTTCGCTCCCGCGAGGAGTCCGAAAGGATCTAGCGAGGTGCCCACCAGGGACAATGAACTAGGAAGATCCGCGATTAATCGAACGTGAGGAATTCTCTCTCTCTCTCTCTCTCTCTCTCTTGGACCCTCCCCGCGTTAAGAGCTGCTGTAACGGTCCTTTCGCTGTCGCATTAAGTGTATTATCTCGTGTACGCATAATGATAATCGACGCTTCATTGAGAAGTTTCCTCGAGGGCATTAAAGCAACGCGTTATCTACTCGCACGAGGGCCCAGCCTCGTTCATTACTCCGCTCATTCATCCGGGAGCCATGTGGTTCGCTGCTAACCCGTGCGGCACTTCCTGTCTCGCGTACCGCGATAAAAAGAGGAAAACAGAGATATCCTACCGGCCGACTTTGTACGGAATTCTTTTATTGCTGAAGAGAAAGTGGGAAAGCAATTACGGTAAAAAGTGCCCGGAGCAACGTGGCTAACTAACTCGCCGATTGTTTCTGGAGCAAAGCCCGACCAATCGCGCCGTCGACGGGTTCCAGCTGCTAGATCTCGCGCGTGATCAACTCGTGCCGAGCAAGCTGCGATTATTATTGTTTCCCTTTTTTCCTCCCTCCCTCACCCACACTCGTTCCTTCTCTCTCTCTCTCTCTCTCTCTCCGTCGGAGTAGCCGAGTGTATGCCCGTGACGTGGCCATGTAAGGGCTAGGCGGGGGTGCCGGGCCGCTAATTTTAGATCGACTCCCGTGCTTCCAGGAGTCGACTCGGCGAATCGGCAGCTGGTGATTCGACGGGTCGCCGCCGCACGTGGGTCCGACAATGCGTGTCGCAGCGTTCACCGGTCATCCCCCTTCTCGCTCTTCTCGTCTCGGAGAAGGCCGATTTGTCC
Organism: Dinoponera quadriceps; assembly: GCF_001313825.1. NCBI lineage: Eukaryota > Metazoa > Arthropoda > Insecta > Hymenoptera > Formicidae > Dinoponera > Dinoponera quadriceps. The sequence goes on from NW_014559724.1 coordinate 51,057, forward strand.
GGTCGTCCTGGTCCAGATGTATTCCGGCCCTCCTTCAACTAAAACACTGATAAACATCTATTGAACGAGATTTAGTCGAGGAGGTCACTTGCTGGTCTTCCTCGGCTGCTCACCTCTTCGCTCTTCCTGATCGCGTCGCGAAGAGTTCGTTGGTCGCGTGTCCAACGTCGCGGCATGTCATGCTGTTCATACCTCCCGGTGCGAACTCCAGATTACATCAAATTTCTTACTCAGTAATGTAAATGCAATATACCTCGCGTTGTGCATAACAGTTACATCGTTGAATGAGACATTATAACAATGCTGTAGAAGAAGATGGTACTATAATCCTTGTAAGTGTTACAGGCCTCTCACTACTACCTAATATCTCCGCTATGTGATGAATTTTAGCGGTTACTTGTGAAAGTATTTGTTTAATTGCCCACCATTATGCAATGGCGCTAATATGCAGTAGCCAATATTTATTACGCATTTTTTACTTCCGAGTATTTCGAAACGTTTTCAAAGTATATTTTTTTAACATTTAGTCACACGTACTTCCTCATTCTTCTTTAATTTAGGCGTATTAGCACACGACGACGGACAGAGAGAGAAGAAGAGAGGAGCCGGAAACCGAGCGGAATCCTCGGAAAGCGTGGCAGAGGGCCGCGGGTAAAAACGCATCCGATGCATCCTTTGCGATGCGGAAAGGGGGAAACGAAGGCGTGCGCGAACGTCCCTTTGAGCACGAGCTGAGGCGGCAAGGGGGTAAAGGCAGAGGCGATCTGGTGGCGGCTGGTGCAGCGGATGTTTGAAGCCGCTGAAGAGAGCGAGGCGGTGGTTCCTGTCCTGGTTTCCCTTCTTCGTTTCCCGCCGTCTCTCTCGCGATTCTCCCGGTCCTCCTTCTCTTGCCCAGTCACCACGCGTAGGAAGCACCTCGGCGGATGTGATGTTTAAGACAGAATCACCCCGGCGCTGACAAAAAGCTCCGTATAAATAGGCGGTGGTTGTTGCCGTCCACCGGCCGTAAGCCGATATCGCGCGTGTCACGCTCTGTGACCCACATAATCGGATTTGATTGTTTTTTGAAGCAACCGGCGGCCGATCTTTTCTTTCACGTTTGGACGAGTCGTCGCGGAGGCGAAGGAGAAAAGGAGTTGGTGCCGGTCGTGATGCCCGCGGGTGGAATAAAACCGCCACCGCTACGAAATAAATAAGGGAGCGATAAGACAACTGACAACTTTCCCGATAAATCCCTGTTGGGAGCCGTCAGCTCACAAATTGAGAGAATTATTGTTATTTTCGGCCTCGACATTATACTCTCTTCATGGTTTTAACCACAAAAATAATAGTAGCAACATGTATATAAGTGTCACTGACGTTATAGTAACACATTGGAAAAATGGTTCTCCTGACTATAATTCTTTCATTATGTGTCGATCACACATAGTGCTACAAATACTAAACTTTTCTCTCAATACTCTATTAACGTGTTACGTATTAACGATCACAGTTACGTGAGACCGTCGTGACCTCATATGTTCAGTAACATGCCAGTCTTAATTTTTAGTCTAATTTTCAATCGGGTCATTTGGTGAGAAGACAAGTCGGAAGTGTTACCGATGCATGTCCGGGATTTGATATGCTCGACACGTGAGCATATCGCCGCCTTCGCTCTTCGGGCTCCTGCTGAGGCATCGAGAGACCTCCCGGTGTCTGTCCGGCCCGCATATGCATGAACGAAAGGCTTCTTCGCTTTTCGAATTGTTTCACTTGCTGGTCTTTTTACCGAAAGCTGAAGACACTATAAGAAAAAAGAAATGGGCCCGGGGACCAACGCACGGTTCACACCTCCTCGGTGCCCTCCTCTCCGCCGGATTGTAAATAGATACATTCTGTGGTCGGCTTTATACAGTGTTAACTCCGTGGGAGAGGGTGAATGGGATATCCAACCACCACTGACAGCCACATGTCATAACTTAGTGTCAGCAATACTGAAGGTATTGCCTATAAATGGAAATATATCTCTTCTGAGGTAGTAAAGTGGACACGGTTTTTCTAAAAGTGAGAAGCACAAAAAATAAGTATTTATACTTTCTGCCAATTGAAACGACGTAAAGACGAAATGTGAAACAGAGAGAATTAACATCTTAAGATGTATCTCGATTTATATCAAGAAAATTAACTTTTTCAAATTATTTTTTAAATTATCGGTAGAGAGAGAGAGAGAGAGAGAGAGGGAAAGAGAATGAGAGAAGTTTTCACTTTTAGAAAAATACATATTTTTGCGGACAAGAAAATGCTGAATGAATTTGAAGGGTTAATGATTTAATGCGAGTAACGTGCGATTGGGAACGGTACGACGGTATGGTGCATATTCTCTTATGGGGATATCACCTGCTCCTATTGTTTAAGCGAACGGAGTGAACCGGCGTCCGGTGCAGATTGCGGCTGGCGCGTGCCCGGTTCGCGGAAACCCGACACTCTTACTTTTACGACATTCTGCACGGTGCAGGCGCTCAAAAGTCTCTTTAGAAAAGCTGCACCCGTCCCGTGACGCGACATGTGCATGAAGAAATCAAACTTGTCACGCCCCGTACACAGGGGGTACCTAAGGTTCTCCAAATTCGCAGATCCGCTGAACTCCAATGATGGAAATTACTTTAATGTGATTTTACGATTTCTTCTTACAAGTTTAGATATAATTATTAAAAAAATGAATGGGAGATTAATCTGTAACATATTAAAGAGTTGCGCATCGAACTGCGTACCTCAAAACGTGAAAGTCTTGAACAATATGGTCTTCATGTCGAGAATGTCGTAGAGCCATTTCGGTCTAAACATCATGTCCAACCGATGGGCAAACCGATGACCTTCGAAGACGTACGAGACCTGTTACGAAGTTGCTCGTAGTTACAAAAGCGCGTTTAACCCTCGAATAAGGTGCAGTTACACGTATATCCCCGAATACGTCTAAAAGACGTTTCAAAGATGTCCTTTAGGACATCTTAGGACCTGTTCCGCCTTCGGATAAATTTATCTAATGGATAAATATCTGAAGAGCGTTTCGGTACCGAAATAAACTACAAGAATATGAAAAAGATTACTGGTATATTATTCTTCAATAGTATACCAGTGATTTTTTCATATTCTTGCAGTTTATTTCCGTACGTTTTTTAAAATATTTACCTTTTTATTCTCACAATAAGTTAGAAAATATTTAATAATAAATCAAATATATCTCAAAATATACAAAACACCTGAAATATAATATTTCACAAGCGCGCGCGCGGAAGAATATAAATCCGTTCGGATCCGACCCAATCTTGTTGTTCGAGGGTTACTTTAACACTCCGTTATCTACACAAACCAGGAAACCTGGCTAACATTCCATACATTCTACATCTCCTTCACTTAAATATTTATATCACATTATAGCCGAGCCATAATGGAGTACATTTTAAAGCGATTCCCGATACGACCCAGAGCAGCTTGTTCTCGTCGACGTGTAGTTGACGCACGCACGCGTGCGCGCGCGTCCGTGTGAGGGGAAGGAGCTGAAAATATACATAACAAACTAACGTCGACTGGAAAGTACGGCGGCTGCACGCGACTCGCCACGATGTAGAAGAACACGCTGACGGTCACATATGGCTCCGGGTACGCCGGTGTGGGTATGCTCCAGAGAACCTGATATGTGTAAAATTCGGCGGTTCCTTCCCTGCGGAGGCCAATGAACTCTACGTGGAACATCCAACTCTTTAGAGCCTGTAAAAAAAGAGAAATTCGAAGAACCCGTTTTCAATTTTCTTGTTACTCTTCCTTCGACGATCACTATGTCGAAAATCGTTTACCGGTAGTTGGTTCCATCCAGCCATTTCCTTTTTCAAACATTGCTGGGCCCTTCGCACATTGATATTGCCACATGTGGGCCACTTTGTACCGGAATAGATGAACGAATTGGTCAGTGTGGGAGATTTATGGGTTTGCTGTTCCTAACAGATTGCATGAAAGGTGATCAGTAGAAATGACAATTCGAAGACTCGCGACTTCTAGTTTATGCAACATCGAAATATGGAATTACATCATGATCACACGACAATAATATGATTACATGATGATGTACTGAGGTAATAATGGTATGACAGTAAAACTTGGCGTACTTTTCTGTACGTGCATCATCTTAATTAACGTAGTAAGAAAGTTAACGAACCATGATGGCAACGATCTTGATCGCTGCGGTGACCGCGGAATTAATAAATCTTTTCGCAAGGTGCGTCATGTCTTGACAAGATTCGAAATTCTGGGGTGTCATCACAAACGGTATGTTGTACACCGATCGTTTCTTTCGCCTGATCATCTCGATAAAATAACCTATGAGATAATGGATTTCAAAACGTCGTCGAGATCTCGATGTAATTTATTTTGCCGAATATACAGTCAATAGCGATCGTTACGTTTTTCATGTGTCGAAAAAAAAAAACAATTTTCTCTCTACGCATTATACATAAATATGCACAACGCTTCGTGATGTATATTCACCTACAATCGTATATAAGGTACCTACACACGTACAACAATTAAATATAAATATAAATATATATAAATATATATATATATATATGTATATATATATGTGTGTATATATATATATATATATATATATATATATGTATATACGCCGACTTAAGTTTACACGAACAATCTGTAATACTAAATCGTTAAAGCTTATATTAACAGTCATTTTTGGAGTGATTAGAATGGTCATGCTGCATGCGCGCCGCCTTCGTAGACGCTTCCAATCCCGTCACAGCCGCGAGAACTTCGAACAGGCTTTCCATCAGTCTGCCAAAAATCTCTGACATCTCTTCGTCTTTTCTCGTCACCACGAATATATCTGAAACGTTTATATATATATATTGTGTATTTGTTTGTTTTACTCCGTCGTCAAAATAAAGAGTGTTAAAAATATCCCGCCTTCTGCGACCGAGTTTCAAAAATATTTCGTTTCCCTTTTTAGAAAATCTAAGCGAATTTATTTATCAAACTAATACTACATCAAATTCATCGAGAATTAAAACTATGCGCTGCGACTTGTATATTAACTTTTATTAATTTTATAATGCCGAGGATAGTCCGAAACGTTTGTAATTAAAATTCTGTCTTATTTGTAAATTTCCTTCATTTATTATCAGAATCTTAGGATTGATTTCTTCTTCAACTTACCAGATCTATCCTGACCTATGTACTTGCAGTACATACTAACAGCAGTTGTCACGTCGTCGTCGTCGTGGAAAGGATCGCCTGGCCACTGTGCTCTGTGTAGTCTCACGGCTTCGAGCGCCGGGCACCACCGCGCATTTCTCAGCAGTTCCGCGACTCTGGCGACTTCTTCGACGGCACCGGCACCTGGCAGAGGGCTAGGGCTGGGCGTTGGAGTAGGCGTTCCTCGTTCACTCTCGGTGCTCTCTTCGAGCGCTCTGCTCAAGGCTATCTTCATGTTGGCGATCTCGATGGACAGATCTTGCAGAGGGATCTGCACGTTTCTAGCGGCGTTCATTAGCGCACCCAGCATCTTGTTTGACGCCTCGATCAGCAAGAGCAGTTGAAAATGCAGCTTGTAGAGCGCTCGGCCCATATCCAACAGCATCTCCTCAACGCCCGCCTCCGTGGTGTGGCTGCCGCCTAAAGCTTGAAGCTTGACGGTAGCTTTAGCTGCCTCCAAGCACTGAGAAAAATCAACGTGTCGCAGCTATCTAACTTGAACAACCGGAAATCTTGCAGAAGCTAACGAGGTCGACGTCGAAATGTCGTAATCAGAATACATCGAGGAAACTTACTTCCGTGGCATGATCCTTTCTGTCCAAAAATGTTTCCAGGTGTTCTTGAACCTCCAACATCCCGAAGCGCAATGTCTCATTCAATCGCTGATTCGCAAATATAGCGACAGAAAACCACACCAGAGGCGGCTCGGCTTTCGAACTGAGCAGCTCGGCGTGACTAGACAAGTGGCAGCCCAAGTGAGCCGAAGCCGGACTACCGTTGCTCAGCAAAGTGCTCGTCTCGCGTGTGAGACCGACAGACTTGCTGCTCACATCCTAAAAGATTACAAGAAAGATTAACTCTTGTAACACGATTCGAGAAGCTATTTCCATTCTTTCCAAACGGATTGTATCGTCTATCACGGGAAACTTGCCCTTAAAATTTTGCTAAGCAGTTGGAAGAAGCTCAGAGTGTTGTACGGAGCTTGAGTGATGAGGCTTTGAATTTGTTGCCTCCAGATTTCTTCGGCGTCGTCTCGCACGACCTGCCGGAAGGGCATCAGCGCGGACAGATTCGGCGACGCGTTGCACGGTGTCACATCACCGAGATCTCCCGCGCTCGAGCCGCTGTGGGTCAAGGGTTCGAGTGAATCGATTAATATGAGCGTCTTCAAGAGCCTTCACACGGAAACTTACGATGTATCAGACCTTGTGGATGAGTCGTGACGCGTACGGCTAGGTATCAACGAGAGGGAGGACGGTGGGAACATTCCCGGGATGCTGTTCGCTTCTTGGCCCGTCCCGGATCCGCCTGGCACTTCGTCCAAGGGTGACTCTGACCCGGCCTCGTCGTCCGATGACTCCTCAGCGACTCCGCGCTGCATGAGTTTGAAATTAATTGTAATTAGTCGGGATACATCGAGTACAAAGATTGCAAGTAATTTAGTCGGGATACATCGAGTACAACGATTGCAATAAAGCACAGTATGTTTCGTTATATAATTTTTAAACGTCTACACACCCGTGTGGTGTGTTTGCTGGACGACGGTGTCTTCTCACTTAGACTTTCCTCGAATTGTCTTAAACTAGGCTCTCGTTCTTCCCCCTCGCTGAGAGGACGACGTCGAACGCCCCAGTTAAAGTTATCCGTACTCTCACCCTGAAAAGTTTTACGTTTTATACCGATTTGAATAAGTATATTTCTACGTGTAAATAAGATCTAACGAAGTGTCGTTGTTGAGGCCCACCTCGACGCTTTCACTTTCGTATTCGAGGAAGTCGAAGTCCTTGAACACGCCGAATTGTTCATCGTCTCGTCTGGATCCGCCGCTCAAGTCGTTATTCGCACCAGAAACTTCCTCCGTTGAAGAGGCCATGGATGATTGTCTTTCCATCAAGTCCGAACTTTGGCTGAATATCACCTGAATGAAAAAAACGTTTTCGATAACGTGAGAAGTATGCGCAAGAGAGCGAGTTGAAGGGATCGGAAGCACAAATATATAAGTGACGGACAAATGCAAAGTTACGCACGCAACAATTAAGACGATACTATCTATTCTATGCTTTCGATTTAAAAATAAATATTTTGTTTTTTATGATAATTCCATATAATAATATATAAAATCCACTTATATTTGTTACTTCTCAATTAAATTGCTCAATTGGTATTTTGCCTCCAATAATATATTCCAATTTCAATCACGTGAATTTGCACAAGATATTTGGCAATTGTGCACATATGTGTTTTACATTTACTAGTTGTGCATACAGAGTGCTTTCGAACTATCGCAGTTTTTCTTCAGATTTTGAGAAATAGGCGGTTTCAACTACTTTAACGTCGAAGAAGCACAGAGAAAATTTTCAATATAACAATTCAATGAAGAGATGAAAACATATCGAAGTGAAATTCTTTAAAAACTGATAATTAATGCGACAGTGGCGGAGCAACCTGTATACAATTATGTACATATTGGTCATAAACAATGATATATTGTTTTATCAAAGACAACTGGATTGATTACACTATACTGATAACACGTTGTCGTCAAATAATGGGAACTGGCATAATCTCATGGCTGTTGTCAAGCACGTAAACATATACGAATATTTGCCGCTGTCGATTTTTGCGTAATCGCAACGGACGACAAAGCGTTAGGGAAATAAAAAGATAGGTCCCAGATGGCTGTGCGGGAAAGTTACGCTACTACCATTTCGGAAGATTCTACGCAAACGCGTGAACATATTTCGTCTGCTTCCGCAATAATGTGCATGTGACAACATTTTTACGAAGCTAATTGAAGCGTGACAGTACGTTCCATAGAATACACCGTAATATCGATTACAAGTACACAGGTACTTGTACTATCGTGAATTAACAGTGAGTGCAAGTTGCATTTAATAATAACCCTTTACCTTGCTATACAATGTCATTGAACTAATGTGCTCATCCTAGAAAGGGGTACATAATGAAAGTCAGTTGGCTTTTTGGTAAGGTAAGGTATATAATCCGCGCGGTCCGTAGGATAGGAAAGTTCACGCTACTCGAATAACGATTAAAGTACACCGCAAACGTACCGACGGGCTCTTTGGTAATCCGACTCTTTGTCCACACGTAGTCAACAGGTTCACCAAGCACTCTCTGACGCGACCCTGTCCGAACATAAACATTTTATTTCACACGTTAAATATGCTTGATCTAGTATTTACACAATGTTGCAACAAACCTCGCTCGCGTATATGCGCCTTAAATCTTTCGAAACTTAATTTTAATTTAATTATAACTTAAGAACTCGACTATATAAATTTATCTACTTGAGTGTACCGACAACTTTTCATAAACTCTCGTAAAGTTAAGACGATTTACATATTAATAGAACAAAGTCCACCTAAAGTTTAATATGACAGGAAAAACGAATTATATATTTATTAAAACTAAGTATAAGTCTGTGTACCTGTGACATCCAAGGTTTTTTCCATCCTGCGATAGTGCTGTTGTCAGCTGGAGACAAGGACAACGAGCAACGCGGGGAGCCGAGTGATTTTTCTTCTACGCCTTGGCGTATCAACCAACGTCGACCGATCACCGGCGTTTGGGATAGGTCGAATGTGAAGTCCATTGTCCTTCCTATTCGTGGTAATAAAATAAAGTATACCGATAAAAAGAAAAGAATACAATATTCGGTATAAGTGGAGAAGCGATGGCTCCTTATCTCATATCTCATGATAACATAAAGCAAATAATTTTTATTGCGATTTCCGAAATTATTATTATTAGCTCTACTGAAAAAGATACATATCTTAAACATCCAGGTGCAGATCGAAGACATAGGGGAAGACAAGTGAAAGCTACATATTTAAGGGGACATAAGGCCGTTTGATTATACTTAGACTTAAAAAAAAGAAAACACAATTTTATTTTATACGAAGCGGTTACAATCTATCTTTATTGTTATTCTTATCACAACCTGATTGTTGTGTAACAAATCATCCGTGTCGTGTATGCATGCCGCGTCGCAAGAGAGAGAAACAGAAACCAATGATAGGTGCGGAAAACAATAAATGTGCTTTATTAATTAATGAGAGACGTGGGACTTACCGGGTAGCTCTTTCTTGGTGAATATCTCGGTGTCGGTGAAGCTAGGATGCGGCGACGCTAGCGAGGACTCCCAGGACGAGCCGTGCATCGACGTCGGTGGGGCTACGAGTGTCGACGACCTCGTCACTACAAGCTTCAAGATTTTAAGCGCTTCCTTCCAGTGAGTGCCCTGAAACGTGATGTCTGTTCATTAGGCAAACAGCAAATGTGCAAAGTGAGATATTACTTTTCACAATCGGTGTTACGGAATCAATATTACGCTGCTAATGGTAATATTGAAATATACATTTGATGATTTTACCTCGACATATTTAGATATCACTCTCAAGAGCTCGGTATTGATCGGCTGCGCGGCTGGCGACGCTAGATCTACGTAGTGCAACATGCAATGTATAATGCTGAGTACAGGCAGTGCCACGCTGCTCGGGCCTTTCTCCAGAACCTCCACGAGGAAAGCGAGCATATTGAAGCTGAGGTGAGCGTACGAGTCGTAAAGGTATTTCACCACACATTTAGTCCACTGGAAGCTTTCCTTGCTGAACGTGCGCCGGCTGTACAGTGTCATAACTGTGCCGAGATTTTCCAGTTTCTTGCCCTTTTCCGCGCTTACCTACCACCACAGAATCAGAAATTCACTGATAGAGGATATTTCAAAGTAATATACAGTTGGATTTAGTTTACGAGTGAGAAAGAATATTTCCTTAGCCGTTAACGAAGAAAATAAATATACAGATGGGCTTACTTGCGCAATGTTCTCGGCGCTTCTGATGCAGAGTTCGTTGGCGTCTTCATAATTCAGCAACATATAAGGTAGCAACGATACAACGTTCATCGGGAACGCGAGGCTTTGCGTGGGATCGACCACCGGCAAATCTAACAGAGGTGTGAATTGAGACAGTAACGTGACGACCGGCTCGTACGTGTTGGGACTGGTGCATCCTTTCAACAAGAGTGCGTGCACACCGGGAAACGAGGTCCACCGTAGCTGTTGCTGCAGCTTCTCAACTTTATCTCTTGCATCCGGTCGATCGAGCGGTAATCTGTGCAGCACGCGGCTAAGAAGCCGCAGCGCCAGAAGGAACTCGTGCTCGTAATCCGACTCAAGCAAAGACACCGATAACCAGAACAGTTGCGCCAATATAGTCATCTTGTCGTCTTGGGTCGCGGAATCGCCCAACAGCTTCAAAGACTGCGCTGACCTCGATCTGGACAGATTCGAGTTGGGATATTTGTTACCACCAACTCTGTTCTCCAATTCTGTAACAAAACATTACTTGGAGAGTTTCTGTAAATTAAAAGGTAAAAGAATTCAAACGTAGAAATTCAATTCAGCTCGCACTCTTATTCGAAGAAAGCTGATTCTAAAACAGAGTGAATAAAAATATAATACATGAAAAATTAAACTTCGATATTTCAAGGTAATGACGACCGATTGTTAAGTAATTATCGCGTCTCTTACGTTTTATCTTTTTTTTTGGCATACTTGAAGTTTCAAGAGCAATGTTATAGTTTTCCTTTACGCTCCTTAATTTCCTCTTCTACTTTTACAGAATTTTGCAATCTTATTCCAAAAAGTTCTACACTCTAAAATTCTACTACGGTTGATGGTACTAACCTTTTATATCGCTAGCTGCGGAATTGCCACCGCTGGATCTCTTCATGCAATAGCTGACCGAGTAGCTGGTGCTCCTTGTATGTCCACCTTGATTCAGGTGAGAAAATATATGCGGTCCAGCAGGATAACCATTTCCTGGGCTGCGCTTGCCCCCGATTATAATTCCCGATACCGGGTCCTTATTGTTCAAGTTCGGCGTCGATTTGAAGATCTCCTTCATAAAATCGAGCGGTCTAAAGTCCGACTCGAGGGAATCGACAGCCGCTTCCAACGTCAGCAACAACTCCGTTACATATCCCTGATGCGGACACCGAAAGAATTGTAAAGCAAGAATCGAAACAAACAACTATACAACTTTAAAACTACAAGAGTCTCAATGTTTCATAATTGGTTTGTTCTTTTTGGCTGCACTAGTTCAAAACATTTACATAGACTATTAAAGCATATGGAGCGTAAATACGAGATTCTCACGCTTTAGTGTGCGCAAATTTCGCGAACTAATGCAGCCAGTTGAAAAAAATAAAATAAAATACCTGCATGTCTTCTCCTTGCTCGGCAACCGTCTCCACCAGCCTTGATAAAATGTCAGACAACATTCTGGAGGTAATAGGGACGCGCAGCGCCCGGAAAACTTGCAGAGATCTTCCGGCGTAGTGCCGGGACGAACAGGAAAGACCTAATTGCAGCGCCGTTTGCGCCCATCTCTGACTGACTAACGCGTGCGGCAGCGAGTCTCGAAAGACACGCAACACGTGACGAAGTAATACTGTAAGTTGCTCCGCGCTGCGGACCCACCATACTTTGGCAGTCATGTCTTCGTAATTCCACAAAGGTTGATTAATCCTGTGTCGTGCGGAAATCGAGATATCGAGTAAGGCATTCCGTCTAATCACGTACGTAATTAGTTTGCTTACCTAGAAGCCAGGAAATTAATCAAAGATTTAATAACGTCTTGTATTGGCATGTTAGGTCCTGGCTGAGGACCCGTCCAATTATTCACGTCCTCCGGCGTTACAATGACAGGCGGCACCGCGTTCGTCGCCGCCGTCGTCGTTGCCGTCGTTGTTCCGCTCGAGGTCGGCCAACTGTTGCACACCGCTGATTCTGTTACAATATTTACTCCTGTTAGACTCGAGTGCGCGATCCAATTTCTACACAAACCGGACTGATTAAATACCAGCGTGTGTCATACCATAGTGAGAACTGCCGTAATCCTTACAATCGTCCGTCGTCGTCGGTTGATTCGCGTGATTCATCGACATCGGCGGGGTGGACGCCGAGTTCAGCAAAGGTGAGTGGGTCGGTGTATCATCCGCGAGCGAAGAAGAGGGCAAGGGGGGCGGAGGGGGCGGCGGAGGTGGTGGCGGTGGTGCCGGTGGAGACGCTGACGAGTCAGGCGGCATCGGCGGCGGCGGCGGCNTGTCCACATTGGTTGGCGGCGGCGGGGGTGGTGGCGGTGGCGGAGGCGGTGGCGAAGAGGGCGGCGGTGGCGAAGACGACGGCGGAGGAGTGGTGGGCGGCGGGGCTGGCGGTGGACCGTACAAGTAGCTGTCGAATTCCGGATCCACTTCCGTAAAATTGTGTTCCAACACCGGTAAAGCCGGGGTAGACAGTCCCAATCCCAGCTGCTCCGTCTTCGACGCGAGAAGCACGCGCGCCACTCCGAGATGATCGCGATGGTCTCCGAGCACGACCAGCAGGTTCAGCAGCAGGCAGCGGCAGTGATCGCGCACGAGCGGTCTCGAGTGGTCCAGACCGAGAAAGACTATGTGCAGCATCAGGGGGACATGTATAGCCCAATCGAGCTGGATCCCGTCGACGACCACATCGGTCAGCAGCATCACGGCAATGTTGCACCTAAGAGTTAATGACGGATCGTTATTAAGAATGCAGATCCTCTCTCTCTCTCTCACTCTCTCTCTCTCTATCTCTTTCTCTCACAGAAAAGTATATACGGAGAAAATATCATTCTACTGTTAAGAAAAGCAATTTACTCAGTATATTTTTCTTTTAACTTTCTAACGACAAGGTAAACTTTCAACGTATCCAGGAAAGTAACGTTGGATCCGACTCCATGCTCTGTTTTGTTCATTTTTCATGTAATCCGTATATAAAATGAGGTAAAAGAAAGAAATAATAATATGAAATACTCTTCAAGAGAAACAGCGCGTAAAATACACGCTGTAAAATAAACGAGCCGTGAGATTGCGTTCGACCCCAACTTTGTAATCAAAGGATTAAGTAATAGTTATCTTCAATAAAAAATATTTCCTTGATAAGTCTTAAAATATATATTAATTACAAATTTGAGAAAAGTTCATTATCACGTAAGAAGAATTTGTTCTCTTTTCAAGAATATTACGAACTTTATTGAAAAAAAGTTAAATCCGATTAATTCGGTGAATAAGCAAGCCGAAGTTTGTTTAATATTCTTGATTGAAGTACTAGACTTACTAGTGTTGAGAATATATTTTGATTAAATTTAATGCTCATGATTGAACGTTACGATACATAGACTTATGAAATATATTTGAAGCTAATAATATTTATTTGAATGTGCGATATGTGTTTTTCTGTGTGTAGCTATTAAGCTGCTTTGCATTTACCTGTGAAAGCCGCTTATCGGCTGAGAGCTATCGGGCAAGTACTCGGTCAAAGGAGCGAAATAACCACCGTATTCCGGCATCGGTAAAGGGTGCGGTTGAGGAATATCAAACTTCTCGTCGACGCATGCCATCTTTCCGTTCACTCCGATGGGCCCGTTACGGCCGGCATAACACGATTCGTCGGTGGTTAACTGAAAGCGTATTCATCGTTCCGTATATTTAATCCGTTACATAGATATATATTGACACTTTTCCAATAATTTATATGTACTTACCAATCAGTTTCCCAATAATTTATATGTACCCACTAATCAGTTTCAATTTTGTTAACGTAACGTACCTCGGCTTCCGTGGTCGGAGTTGATAGATCGTCTGGAAGAACTGGCGGACCGCTCGCAGTCCTGGTTTTTTCTGCCCTTGGAGTTTGAAACCCCGCGAGTGCTCGCAATGCAGTGTCGGACTTTGAGCTACACCGAAAAGGTTCAAAGGTCATAAAATACATTCTGATTTCCGCGATATTACTGACGAGCAACGCTGGCTAAGTTAACTTTTATTTTAATTAAGTTGAGAGAGAGAGAGAGAGAGATATTAATAGCCTATAAAATTAAATTAGTAGATTAAACTAAAAGTTATTTAAACCAAAACTAACTTAACAAAAAGTTAAGTTGATTTTAAATTAACTTATTAAAGTTAAAAGTTAATTATGCAAAGTCATATATATATATATATATATNCTTTTCAATCGTAGGTTAAATTTATGCTGAATAAAGAGCTGAATAAAAACAGTCTATTACAAAAAAATATGTTTTATGACTGTTTTATATTTAGAATTTTATGTAAGAAAAGAACATAAGCGCTCAAAGCAATAAAAAAATTCTGCTGGCATTATTTTTTACCTTTCTTATTCTATTATAAGCCGACAATGATTTTAATATCGATGAATTATTTCAACTTAATGATAAAAGAAGTTGATAAGTTAAAGTCATTGCATTTTAAATTAACTAGATTAAGTTAAAAGTTAACTCACTTAAAATTAACAAAGTTAAGCAAAAGTTGTTGATTTTTTCACTTAACTTTTAACTGAATAAGTAATTATTATCTAACTTTGCTGACGAGTATCTAAAATTGTACAATCGCGAGGCAATAAGTGGGAGATGTTCCGAACTAATTAAAAAATGCCTGCGAGTGCGCGTAGATAATTCAGAGCAGCAATAATGCCGCGAGACAAAGCAGAGAAATGTGATAAAAGTCTATAAATCTATAACGCAATATAATGAATAAGTCTATAAGTCTATAACGCAATATAACGAATAAGTCTATAACGCAAATGTCACTCACCCGGTTTTAACAGGATCCTCTCCCGAGTGCCTTTTCGTATGAATGGTGCCCTTTTCGACGCCGAGGTCTCGAGGTGGGTTGGCGGGGTCGGCGGCGGGTGCGTCACTGTGCGACGAGGCTTTCCTCATGCTGGTGAGCCGATAAAAGGGCGGTGTTTCCGTCCGCTCGATCAAGCAGTTCAACGTTTCGACCGTCTCTAATTCCGTCATCATCTCGTCGACGAGGCGATCCGGGCGAGCCCGCGCCAGATACAGCACCACACGCTTCGCCTAACGAACGTAAGACGCTAATTCAAGACACCTGCTGCCTCGGCAGTCGTCTCGAAAAAAGTTGCGCTTACGTATGGCAGTAATTCCTGAGGTGCCATTCCCGAAACGATGATCAGATAGCGGATGATGACCTTGAGATTATTGGGCCAGCAGCCACACAGAGTCGCCCACAGCTCTTCCGTCTCTTTGGGGTGCTCATCGGAAAACTGAAAAATGTTCCAAATTAGCAAGATTTAGACGAGATTTAAGGAAATGCTAAGGTCGATAACGTAGAGGTGATTTTCAAAATGTTATGTTACAAACACGTACATGATCATTCTTTTTTACATTTTTTGTACATATAGATCTTATGTAGGTGTAAGTGCGATATAAATGTGAATACGATGTGCGGTACACTGTTTTATCACGTATAACAGAAAATTTAGTCAAGATATATAAAAGTTTGTCTGCTTTTCGTATTTTTTTAGATCTCAAAATTTAATTGAAAAAGCGAAGGAATAAAAATATGAAACATATTTTAAGGGAATATGAGACAATCAGAGAAAAAACACAAATACAGGAATTCCTGAAAGAGGATGAAAAAGGATTAGAAATAATGAAGGGTATAGAGTGGATGCGAAGAGATAATAGGAAAAAGGATGAAGGAAGATGAGAGGAAGGAAGAACGAGGATAAGGGAAAAGAAAATAAAGCGGAATGAAGGGGAAAAGAAGAGAGAAAAGCAGTAAGGTCGTGGTAGGAAGAGAGAAGGGGTGTGATAAAATGTGCAATAATAAGATTAAGTAAAAGGAGAAAGGTAGCGTGACAAGTAAATGGATTCGTTAATATAGGTAATATATAAAGTGCAATTTTAGATTAGATTAAATTAATTCAGGTAGATTAAACAGTATGAGAATATAAAATGCAGAAGAAGAGGTAAAATAAAATATGTTATATTTGCGACATAAATATCAGTTTAAACAGTCAAAGTAATAAAGAAAATGAAAATTAAGAAAGTTAAAATTAGGACATATATATAATCAAAGAGTAAGATAAACGTAAATATAAAGAAAGATATATGTAAACCATTCAAGGGAGCCATTCAAAGCCGAAAAGCACGGATTAAGAATAAATAACATTTCATTGAAAGGATGTAAAAATGTTCTTTGAAATTTTCCTCACTGGAGCATTGATATATTCGGTATAAATTGCAGGATTTTTGCATCAGGCAGATATTTACGCTAACCGACATCTATAATAGAGATGTCAATTTTGAAATGTTTAATCGTTCTTGTCACACATTGAGCAATGCCCAAATTGATTTCCATACGTACTTTCGCCATACAAAATCATGTATAATTCCGTGCAACTAATACAACGTAAAAACTTTGCCGAAAGAAATCAGTACCTTGTTGGCAAAGTTTTCAAATATGGCATCCCCTTAAAGACCCCCTTAAGAGGGAAGACTTACCTTGGCCGTAATGTAGAAAAGATTATTAAGCACCATCTCCGTCGCTTCTGCACTGCCCCAGCCTTCTCGGCGCGTTCCACCGCGCGTCACGTCGCTCGTGTAATACTGTAAACAAAAAGGAGTTATTTTAAGAAACGTCTGAACGCAAAAAAACAGCAGGTACATTCGTCGCACGAATGATCACGACCATTGTCGATTTGGGAAAGAAGATGAGAAAGATTCAGCAAAAAATGTATCTCTTGTGGAGGCGCCGGGTATCGATCCCGGTACTTCTCGCATGCGAAGCGAGCGCTCTACCATTTGAGCTACGCCCCCGATATGTAATCGAGATAATTAAAATTAATATAATCATCAATATAATCGTACGACATATATATATATATATATATATATATATATATATATACATATACAAAATGAGATTTTAATTTCTATAAGCTCCCAATTTTTACTTTCTATTTTCACAGTTCAATTTTCGCTCGCGCATAATCTACCGACAACGTAGATCGTACCGTTGGCGTACATACATAATTGAGATGCATACTGATGCATCACAATTAGCGTGCAATCTCCGCGTATTTCTGCCCGCGGCAGGCATCGAGGATCGTTTGGAGGATTCGTTCACAAAGCAGCGACCACTTTTCCCGAACAAATAGTCGGGAATTACAAAGAGATTCCAGCGTGATTCCGAACGGAAAGCTAATTTGCATCGTTGTAAACCAATAATAGTGTGCAGGATTATCTGGTATTCCAAATATTGGCCATGCAAAATTACTTGAACACGTAATTGAAGAAGTTCCTTAAATATCACCGATCGCACGCAACTCGAAGTCAATTATAACGCAAGAAAGCGTGGCTTATTTATTTCGCATATGCGTCGCACCTGGAGAACCCCGCTCTAGAGCTTTCTAATATTATATTTCGAGCTTCCGCATAAAAATAGATCGTTCTCACAAGTCTCCAGAATACCATTGGGTCAAATACATCATACCGACGTACTCCATTTATCTTTCACGAAGCGAAGCGCTAAAATTAAAAGACTACGATTTTCCAATATTACATTTAGAGTTCTCGCTTGCAGATCACTGACATGGTCCAAAAATTGACCATAAAATATAAGGTAAGTTTATCGTGGGGGCGTAGCTCAGACGGTAGAGCGCTCGCTTTGCATGCGAGAGGTACCGGGATCGATACCCGGCGCCTCCAACGTATCATTTTTTTTTTTTGGAATCCTTTTGGCGAAAGTAGATCACAATCACAATTCATAATAATCTTGACAACAATCCAAATCACAGGGGGGCGTAGCTCAGATGGTAGAGCGCTCGCTTAGCATGCGAGAGGTACCGGGATCGATGCCCGGCGCCTCCAAAATTATTTTTTGAATCCTTTCACCGTAAGTAGATCACAATTGCAGGCTACAATGATCCTTTCACGGGTACAGATCACAGGGGGCGTAGCTCAGATGGTAGAGCGCTCGCTTAGCATGCGAGAGGTACCGGGATCGATGCCCGGCGCCTCCAAAATTATTTTTTGCATCTTTTCACCGTAAGTAGATCACAATTGCCAGCTACAATAATCCTTTCACAGGTACAGATCACAGGGGGCGTAGCTCAGATGGTAGAGCGCTCGCTTAGCATGCGAGAGGTACCGGGATCGATGCCCGGCGCCTCCAAAATTATTTTTTGCATCTTTTCACCATAAGTAGATCACAATTGCCAGCTACAATAATCCTTTCACAGGTACAGACTACAGGGGGCGTAGCTCAGATGGTAGAGCGCTCGCTTAGCATGCGAGAGGTACCGGGATCGATGCCCGGCGCCTCCAAAATTATTTTTTGCATCCTTTCACCGCAAGTAGATCACAATTGCGGGCTACAATAATCCTTTCACAGGTACAGATCACAGGGGGCGTAGCTCAGATGGTAGAGCGCTCGCTTAGCATGCGAGAGGTACCGGGATCGATACCCGGCGCCTCCAACATTATTTTTTGAATCCTTTCACCGTAAGTAGATCACAATTGCAGGCTACAATGATCCTTTCACGGGTACAGATCACAGGGGGCGTAGCTCAGATGGTAGAGCGCTCGCTTAGCATGCGAGAGGTACCGGGATCGATGCCCGGCGCCTCCAGCTAATTTTTTTTATCCTTAATTTGAAAATAAAGATGATTTTTATGTACAAAATGTGTCATCAGGATTCGTGAAACAAAGAAGAAAGGAGTAAGTAATTCGTAACATATGAATATAATGTCGTAAAACATGTGGAATTCGTATAACATGTGAAGATATGAAATGTAACGCCTGGCATTTACATGACAAGTGTATCATTTTTCTTCAAGCAATACCTTCGGAAGGTTTCTAAAGTAGTAAATATTTTTGAATAGTGAAAAAGTGCACTCGTATTAAATTACAATGAAAGTTATCCAATTAAAAGTTAGATACACGTCTCGGTTATATCATCGACTTTTCAACGATTAAGGGATTTAAAAATAAATTGAGATTCTGAAAAATATTATATAAAACAAGCATTAAAAAATATAAATAATAATATATTGTTTTATCAAAAATGGTAACGTTATATCGCAATATTTAAATAAGCTTTCTAATAGCTTAATTTATCGATTTTTTGTTATTTTGTTTCTCCTGTTTATGTATAAGAAATTTATTAGACGTGTACAGTAAAATTCGAAAATTTCGAAACAAAACGTAATTTTCCGGAACGTTGCCATTCCAGATTTAATTATAAAAATGAGCTGTATTCACCTGATAATAACTTAGCGGATTTGACGGCGGTGGTACGTTGGGATCGACAAGTTCCATGTTGTGTAGCCAAGGTAACAAATATTGTAGTAATAATTGCCGAACTTCTCTGCGAGCTGTTTGAAACCGGTGTGTAATCTCTGGAACATGTATTTCCGGTAAAATGAAGATTACGTTATTAAAGATCGCATTATTTTCTTTCACGATTCCATCAGTGTCGCGCAAAACGTTTTTCAATAAAATTAATAGGTATGCTTGTCAATAAAATTTAATTTGCATCATTTATCTTCGCTCAAATGTAAATCCTCGCGAAAATAAATTAATATACAGACAGAGCTTCGCTAGTGACGCAATTAATATATATTAATATAACATTGATAAATTTTTTGTAATCAACAATGTCGGCTAAAAAAATAACTAAAACGTACGTGAAATGTTAGTTCAATCGTTAAAAAGCGACGAACAATTAATTAAATCTCGATTAGCTCGATTTACAGAAGAGATTCATACAGAAATATAAATTCTCCTTTTGTTTCTACAAGGATCAAATTAAAATATAAAATTGTTTTTACATGATTTTATGTATATCTTTTATGGATTAAAAGTCTGTTCAATCAGTAACAATTTTAACGATGTAACAATGTTTGTACGTGGTAGCTTATTTGAGTAATTTCTCAAACCAGCCGAACCAGGGGATTCTCCGCAATTTGATAAATCTATTCGTCAGTTTATCCATCTGAATTTCAATCTGACATAAACAGATGAGCTTGCAATTGACCCAGTCTCTCATTCTGTTTCAAACGAGCTTTCTATCTGCGTATTGTGTTCATTTTTACAATTACCATTTATTATAATTCATTCATTCGAGATATTAATTCTTTCAAAAATTATATGTATAAACTAACGTTTTATTCACACAGAGCAATATTATTATTGTGGACTAAGATAACAAAATTGCGATATGATAAAAAATGTATCTCTGTTGAAATTCTATTTTACAACAAACAAAGAATACCGTCCATAAGAGTTCTGAGATAATTGAACGTCGGGAAAGAGAGACGACAAACTTCCTGAGTAAAGAAAATCGGTCAAAGGAAATGATAACAATGCAACACAGGGAGAATCAAACAATTGTTACATGACAACAATCGTGATTTGAAATGTTTACTTAATTGTTATTTGCAACTAATGTATTTAATGTTGATAAGATCACTGAAGGAAAATAAATAAATGTGTATATGTAATAAAATGTGTGTGCGTAAAAAAATATAAATTTACATCATTCTTTTGAAGTTTGATTTTTCTTCATCTAACGTCGAATTTTTTTGGCAAAAATGTCATATTAAAATTTTCTGGAGAATACATCAGTAAAGTTTAGAAGCTTAAATTCATGAAATATTTTCATAACTTGCGAAAAAGGTGGCATATTATATTTTTTCCAATTATTCCATGAGCTATATAACTTTTTATAACAGACGAATCGAAACTTCACTTCGAATAAAATAATTTTTTTTATTTTTTGATTTCCACATCCCTTTTGATTGCAATATAATAACATAAGGTTTCGAGCTATAAAATCGCAGTTTTCCATTATATTTTTCCCAAAGGGGAACAAAAATGAAACAGAAAAACGTTCGCTCTTTCAATCGTGTTAACGTAAACGGATGTTCCCAGTTCCCCGGAAACGTGCGTAATAGTACTTCGTATAATGGAATTATTTTGCATCGTAAATCTCCTATAACATATCAATCCCGGTTTTACTTTGATTAAACCTTCACCCGTTAACGCGGTCCGTGACACCAGCGATGCGTCAAGATTCGTCACGAAATTACAACGGAAAGTAACAATCTATTATGCAAACGAAGTGGCACTGCAGTTTTATACGCCTTGCAATTCATTAGGAATAGCGATCGTAGTTAAAAGGTTAAATTCGCAAGGAGATCGGTCATGGTCAGCTTGTTCTACGAACTTATGTCAATCTCAAACATTGTTAAGGAGAGACTTTTCACGAATATTTGTGTGACATCCAGTGTTGGAGTAAATTTTGCATCACAAAGCAACACATGCTAAAACTCGCCGTCTACATCTATTACTCCCTGACACAATTTAAGTCTTGTAAATCATTTCTATTTACTACACATGTGATGATCAATGTATTTGAATGATAATTATAACATTGATAATTATCTGACATTTATGTAACAGATAATCTAAGTGCAACGTATGCAACTTATCTGTTGAAACAGTCAATAGGAATCTTCCATTTCCGCGAATTCTTATTATGGTGACGTATGCTTATTATATGTACATATATAATTATTTTATTTCCATGAATTTATAAAAAATATGAACGTACTATAGGATTCAAGGAAAAAGAGAACTATAAATAAAACGACGTTTTCTGTAAATAACAGCTTGATGAGAACTCACTTGAGCGAGGCGTTAAAACAGATCTGCTGTAATTCAATATTTACGCAAACGCCTCCGGGATGGTAATCGGTGAGAAGGCCGACATGAGAGGATTGTGATGCAATTAACATCGAGTTGGATCTGCGCGGCTAATGGTCAATAAACTACCATGTATGAATATCAGCGACGATTATGTTGAACGTTCCTCGCTATGATAAATACAAGCACCTTGTGTGACTATCTTGTTGTACGCTATAATTGCGCTTTTATTTAACAATAAATCGAAACTGAATGTCACAATAGTCAGTATCAATATTGTTCACGACGCTTGCAAGCCAGGACAAAACGATCCTTATTTTCTGTAAGTAACGGTTTTCGAAAAATATTGGAATAGTTTTCTGCCAACAGACGCAAAATAGACATTTTACGTAAATATAAAAGTTCCGCGCAAATGCTTTTAGTTTGAACGACAATCCTTATTCCATGAGCATATATGCGAATTTTTTGCAAATTTATCAGAAATGTTGAAAGCAACGAAATTTTACGATCTTTTTTTTTTCAGTGAAAGATTTCTAATGATTTATATTCAGCCCGTCCTACGTCACATTATATATTGCATCATTATAAAACAATCTTAATATTGTTGCCATTAATTAAATTTTCCGTATTAATTGTAATATATTTCGAGGACTTAATTAGAAGGGAAAAGCAAAATTTCAATTGCGAGAGTAAATAGCTCTTGACCGTGCGGAAATGATTCTCTACAAAATCCAAGGTCCATCCACGTGCGTATAAGCGCACACCAGAAAAGTTACTAATTGTGTTTTATCATATGTTGAACTTAAATATCAAAATAGAACACATCGAATGTGACGATATTGGCATTATAGAAATATACAACGTACGATTTTTTTTTTACAAGTGGTATATTTAATCGACCGAAATTCATGTCCGGTATAAAATCGACGTTTGAGGGAACAACTGTCTAGAGTATCTGTCTAAAGCTATCATTTAAATTCTTACAAAAATTTCTATAATACAGAGTTTCAACACAATTCCTACAATACATACCAACGATACAGAGAATTTCAATATTTTCTCTGTAATTTTCCATGTAACAAAGAACAATGTTAAAAGCTTGTGGATATACAATCGAGTAAATTGTGTATGATAAGGAGAACCTGATATGTAGATACGCAGAAATAGGAACGTAAGTTACTCGGATGAAGTGGTATCTCTAAGACACACACTCACGAGAAAATACCAACGTTTCGATTCCATTAATTTCCTCCTTCTTCAGTTATCGGATGAAAAAAACCAAAATGAAGAAAAGAACTCGTGCAAAAAATAAATATAGACATACTAAAGTGTCAATGTCAATAAGTTAAAATAAAATAAACAATGTTTTATCAAATACTGTAACATATTACAGACTTCTACTAACTCATATAATTCTCAGGTAAAATTTTTAAAAGTACAGAGAACAAAATACGAGCTTTGTTTTCCATTTAAATTCAACTTAATCTCACCTATTCCCGGGCAGTAATTTTTAAAAAATTATCACGCTAACGTTTTACAGCGAGATGGAGCCTTCAGGGCTGAGAATATTACAAGGAAATTTTACAGGATCTACTTACCGCTGAACATCGGCATCGTAAGCTCCGGATGTAACTGGGCCAGTTGACGCGAAAGATACATTTGACTACGGCAATAAGTGGTCGACAAAAGCACGTCTAGTGTACCGCCTCTGATTGTGCCACCAGAAGAAATTTCACCTGCAGGATTACTTTGTTGACCCGGGCCGGAAGTCACGGTAGCGGTGGAGCTTGCGAGGGGATCATTATGTCCTGCAATCGAGGAAGCAGGCAGACTTACAGATTACGTTACCGGAGTAACGAGAAAGTTAAATATCTTGCTAATTATACGAGTTTGCTTCGAAATATCATTGTGCCTTTATGTTGATAAAAACAAAATATCATTGTGCCTTTATGTTGATAAAAACAAATTATCTTTTTACTGTTTATTTATATCACACATGTTCACGACTCCACTTTTGTGAAAGTTATTTTTGATCATTAATTTTCGATATTAGGCGCGGTCCAGCAAACACTACAAATATTTCGAAGCGTTTTTTTCCTTTTTCTTCCTTTATTCGAATCTAAAAGATAGATGAAGAAGAAGAAATGCTTCGAAGCATTTGTAATGCTCGCTGGACCGCACTAATTATACCCTATTAATATTTTTAGAATTAAGTAATTGCAAAGAAAGTTGGCTTTTAATTAAATTTACGTGAAAAAACAATAAATCGCGCAATTTTGTTGAAGAACGTTCAATAATCAGGATAAAATTAGGCTGGGGGATAGGGGATCGGGATAGAATTAGACATTGAATGAGTGAATAATTGTGAAGAAAATGCGTTAATCAATGCATACGGAAACCACGGAGGTAACACTTAATATTGCCCGAATTTCGGATAATACCGGTTGGCAGGGTACAGATATGCTTTCCGGGATATTTAGCGCAAATAAGTGTCAGAATATCGTGCATAAAAGGGCATGGAGAGCGTATCATTTTCCTTTTCATATGGAAAGGCGCTATCCACATTCTCGGAAACAGTGCGCTTGTATCCGAACGACACGGCAATGATGTAACAACGCGGATTTCATCTTCCCAAGATTCTAAGTAGAATTTGGAAACAATGTTTATCAATAATACGATAATAAGCTTAACAGTTGCTCGTAATGTCTTGATGATAATGCGATAATTGCAAAAGATTATTAATTATAAGTCCTATTAACGTGTGGGTAATTAATTATTGTCCTATTAATGTGTGACGTGGGATAATAAAAGCAATTCTACACGTATTTTCCGAGCTCCTGTAACTGTGATTTTTATCACACGTACGATTTGTTTTTTTTTTTCGTTAAAGTTCTCTTCTCAAACGGAGCTTTTTTCATCGCGTGTCTCAAATCAGTATTAAGTTTTTAATAAGCATCAATAAATCTCAATATGTAAAAATTATTAACGTAAATCAATGTAGTATATTTCTTTCCTGAAATAGCATATCGACATGCGCAAGCTTCGCGTAAATAGGAGGGAATTTGCATTGCTTTGATGCGCAGAAGCAAGAATGCTGGATGCACCGTGAGCTTTATCAAGAATGGATCGTCGAGGCACCTAACAGAAATAGCTGAGACGGCATCCGGGTATGTTCGTCAAAAGTGTAACGTTGGTGACTGAAAGTTGTTTCGAGTACTAAAGTAAAATTGTCCTTATTATTAAAAACTCTTAAATACAAACAAAAGATTATTGTGTTTTTCTTCTCTTTCGTAGAACGAAAGAACGGTAAGACGCGGTCGCGGTCGCTGTCATCGCTAATAGGACCACCGGAATATAAGACACAATTTAGGCCGGCATTCATAGTCGGATCTTATATTTAAGACCGTCTTAAGTTTGTCCTCAGATGCTGTACGTCTCGTTTCATTGGCTACGAAATATCTCAAGATGAACCTAAGATCATCTTAAATATAAGATCCGACTGTAAATACCGGTCTTACACTCGTCGTTAAATCATACTATTTGGAACAAAGTGTCGAAAATATCTCAGGTAAAAAAAAAAGAAGAAAAATTCAACTGAACAGTATCAGTGAGAGTGCTTCTGTCAAATGGAACATATCACGTGTCTCGAAGATTTTTCGCATCTCCGAAACGTCAAGAACATGTGCGACCTTAATGCATAAGATATATGTATGTTGAAACACTTGAGAATGTTTGGAGAAGTTAAAAGAGGCTCTCGGAACTGTGTCATAAAATCGTCTATAGATTCTGGATGGTAGCCCAATACGATTGGCATCTGCACGTCTCACAAATAAACCGCGTAGCATCGTTTGTTCGTGTGAAATCCAATAAAAAGGTACGTATCAATCGGCCGCACGAGCGCACAAAAAGCATTTGACAAATCCTGTCGCGACTAATTGGAATTGAATACCCCACAAGGCAGAAAAAGCTGGAAATTCCACGCAGCGCGTACGCATTATGTTTACAAAGAATATAAAACGTAAAAAAATATACGATGCTGCGAATCGGATTTGTCCGTAATAAAATGTGCAGCCGCGCAAATAAGGATTTTTATTCCCGCTCACGATTATCGTCACATTGTAAGACGATTCTCAATTTTAATAATGTGCAATATGATGGAAATACGATAAGTTTGTCGAACACTTTGTTCGCGTTTAATAATAACAACAACAATGAAACTTTACCTCACTCGAATGTACGCACCCACACTTACGGCGTGTCCGTGTAATTTGCGATAATCTGAATCAACAATTGCGCAATAATAATGCATTCTCTAATGATTTGTTAATGTATCTTTCGCGCGCGAAGGATTTCCGCACACGCATGATAAGCGCGCCAAGTTTCCCTGCGCATTTTTTCCCCCATCTGGCAAACACAGATAGACTGCATTTTGTGATACGCGATAAGAGCTTTTCGCGCTGATCGAATGACGATAAAATAATTAACGAGCGTACAGCGAGAGTACAGATTGACTGGCATTCTCGCTCAATTGTGAATCAAGTCTAACTTGAAACATCGTTTTGTAAGTTTTTAGGGTTTTTTTGGAAAAACTGTAAGACATACAATTCCGAAGTTTTGTAGGAATATTTGTCTATGTATTTACTATATACAATAATTTCTACATTATTACTTTTAATATTAATAAAAAATATCAATAGAAAATAAAGTTATAGATAATTTTATGCAACGTTGAACGAAAGTTTTGCTCATATGGTTGTCATGAGTCCGGACGTTGTAAGCTTCTGAAATATAAACGGTGAAAAATTATTGAACTTGTAGCTATCGTGCCTATCACAATAAATAGAGATAAAATTGAGAGAATAAAAATTGATCTTTGACAAAATGCCACAACTTAAAAGAGAAAAAGCGATATTTAGTCAGTTCTTTTTCAGCTTTCGGAGTCCTTAGAAAATCGAAATACCAAAGATGTTGACTTTATCGTGATCGAAACAATAGCTACAGTTTTATAGTTTAATAATTTTTTTTGCCGTTTCGGTTTCAGAAACCTACAACGTTCGGAATCGAGGCAATCAATCTTTCGCGTTCAGCGCTAATAAAATTATTTATAACTTTGTCAATATTGACGATAATAATTTGTAGAAATTGTTGTGTGTAGTTAAAGTACAAATAAATATTTACGCAAAACTTCAGAATAGTATATCTTACAGTTTTCTTCAAGAAGAGTTGCTAAAATTCACCCACCAAGCGAAACGTTCTGAATGAGAATACCGCGCTAAATAATGTCGCGTTTGATTGGCACTGTCAAGGCCGCCATTCGCGCCTTTTCAGCTTCAAGATTCAGTCGTAAACTCGACTCGCAGGAAGCGCACGACGTTTGAAATGCTCTTTCTATCTCCCTATATAGCCCACACTAATGATCTTTCAGGTCATCATGCGTGACGCAAGCTGTTATGGATTCAACGGCGCACGGCGCGGTGCTAACATCCTCAGGTTTTCATTTCATCAACGCCGCCTGTGAGGGAAGTACGGCCCGGGAAAAATGCCCGTCAGAAATATGAGCACGACCGAAGTCGTCTTGCACAATATTCAAGTGTATTACACGCCGATTCTCGTCCACCTAGGCCTGCTGGGCAACATCCTGTCGGTATGCGTGTTCTTCGGCACGAAGCTGCGACGCGCGTCCTCCAGCATCTACTTGGGCGCGTTGGCGATCAGCGATAGCGGCTTCCTGGTGATGGTCTGTCTCGTCTGGCTCAATGAGTTTAACATTCATCTGTTCAACGAGTCGGGCTACTGCCAGTCCATCGTTTACGTCAGCGCTGTCTGCAGCTTCCTCAGCGTTTGGCTCGTGGTAGCCTTCACCGTCGAGCGCTACGTGGCGGTCAAGTATCCGCTTCGCCGCCAGTCTCTGTGCACGATCGCCCGCGCGAAGGTCGTGATAATCGGCCTGACGGTTCTGGCGATTCTACTGAGCGGTCCGTTCCTCTTGTTCTCCGGGCCCCGTAAGGTACCCACCAGGTATGGAAACACCACCCTCTGTTACTTGGCCACCGGCTGGGAGTCTTGGGCGAATGCTTACAACTACGTCGACACCGTCTTGACATTTGCCGTGCCCCTCACCATGATAGTGATCTTCAACACCTTGATAGCGCGCAACATCTACAAGCACGACCATGTGCGGAGGACATTGACCATAGAATCCGACGTCTCCAACGAGAAGGACGCGCGCAATGCGCGCGACAGAATGCCGCAGACCAAGGTCACAAAGATGCTCCTCATCGTCTCGAGCGCCTTTCTTTGCCTCAATATGCCTTCGTTCGTGCTGAGGATGTTCGCTTTCTACGTACGTATCGACGTTCCATTTTTACTCAATTTGTCGGGTCAATGAGATCACTTCTTCTAAAAATCGCAAGTTTCATTCAACGCGACGAAATTGAGTGTTTTTGCGACAAGTTGTGTTTAATGTTGTATTTCTGTTCGGCAATAACGCCTCGCAATGTTAATGATCGTTTCAATTCAGGACCAGTCACAGAAATACTGGTTAATCAGCGCGCAGCAGATGTGCAACATATTGTTCAACACGAGTTTCGGGATTAACTTTATCCTTTACTGCGCGAGCGGGCAGAATTTTCGCAAGGAGATGGTCCGCATGTTTATACACCGGCCGCGTGTCGGGAGAAACGGGACCCTCATACAAATGGCGAATCAAGGAAAACAGTATGGTAGGTACTCAACGTAACTCGATCATAGTCGATATAATACTATTGCGAAGTGTGCGAATACAAATATAAGTGTCCGATTGGTCGAGATGTTATATTGGTTTCTTTTCTATGTGACATTTACGTTGGAAATCAAATAAATCATTTTGAGAGCAATCCGATAAAGCTTTGTCTCTTTACAGTTTCCGATTTCACGCGCAGATGGAGTTCGACAAAACGGTCGTCCGTTGACAACGTGCAAAGGCAAGACTCTCAAGAAACACGAAAGCTTCCAATAAGTGAGAAACTGTGATACAAAGAAACATGAAATTCACTCATGCAAGTAGCTGAATAAACGCGGGGTAAAGTGGAAGCGGTCGGGAAAAGATGTACGGTGCGATATAACGATGTACCAGGACAAAAACGAAAAACTCACCGGCCTCGAGTTCCGTAGCTGGGAGCGGGCCTACGTTGCCGAAAAACCGTTGATCCAGCAACTGGAGAAGTTGAAGAGCGGCGTCGTGGACCGGAGCGCGCGGGCATCCTGTGTTCATCAACGTCACGTTGATGACGCTCGTGTAATGGTCGCAAGGATATTCTCTGAAAACAGAATTGTAAATCATATATACTTAAAATTATTGTTTACGAGTTCTGTTATTGTATTTACAATTAGCCCAACGATTCTATCAATGCAAAAGTATGTGTCCCACAGTCTCTATATTTTCTGTATGTATATAGAAATCTCATATTTTCTTATTTATAATAAACACTTTTAAGTTATACTTAAGTATAAATATTAAACTTTTAAATTAACTTCATTTTCATATAAATATTAATATATTTGAATTCTTGGGTTTGTACAAACCTGGCGCTGAAGATCGTTGCCAAAGCAAGGAAGCAGCCATCGGCCACTTGCGGTGCGCCGGTGTAACATCGGTCCACCACCCAATCTAAAAGCGTACCGATGTCGGGATTCCCCTCGAGCAGCAACACGACTGTCTCGCGTGCGAGTGTATAAATCTGAAAAAAAAAAAAGAGTTACAAAATTCAGCAGAATGCGTAAAATGGGACTCAATGTTTCGAATCGTCGATGTGATTGAATGTGCGCGATACATTAACTGTAGTTTCGTGTGACAGGCTGAAGTAGTGATGAAATTTTATACAAAAGAAATTGTTTGCGGAACTTACCTTTTCGTCCTTACTGGCCAGTAGTAAGTCCAGCCATTGATACAAAATCGCGCCCTCCTCCGAAAGCGACTGCGGATTGAAGCACGATCCGCAACACAACAATCCGCTCATGGCCTGCAATGCCGAGAGTTGCAATTCCGTGCAGGATTTCTCCTCTTCTTGCAAAGACGACGTGCTCGTGAGCGGTCTGCCGTAAACGCCGGCCCAACTGGCGAACAGCATGAACAGGTTTCTCCTTAGATCCCTCTTCAACAGGGTATAACACGTCTCCAC
The DNA here is from genome assembly GCF_001313825.1 of Dinoponera quadriceps. Taxonomy (NCBI): domain Eukaryota; kingdom Metazoa; phylum Arthropoda; class Insecta; order Hymenoptera; family Formicidae; genus Dinoponera; species Dinoponera quadriceps. The sequence goes on from NW_014559724.1 coordinate 81,034, forward strand.
TGAAAAGCGAGAATTCGAGAAAGAAATTAATATATCAGGCGTTATGTATTTTTGTTTTGTGATATTTAGGATTATCCGACCAAGACTGCTCACATGAAAAGCTCTTGATCATCTTCCTGACGAAGTTGCAGAAGTGTAGTTTAATGTCTCGCACGGCAGGCGCTTCCTTGTCGGTTTCATTCTCCAGGTAAATCCTCGCCCCGTCTATGTACTCGACGAATGTCGGATGTAGAGACTGCGTCTCGCGATCTAATACCGCTGGACTAAGGAGAAACGGCAACATTAAGTCTTTCAGACAAATATGAGGAGAAAGAGCAAGTTAATGTATTAACTAACCAGATACCAAACGTTCCATATTCGGCTATCAGTTCCAGTACTCTAACTAGCTGCAGTCTCAAAGCGTCGCGTCTTCTACGTCGTCTCATATTCTCCTGCTTTCGATCGACCGCCTCTCGTATGTAAGGAACCAACTCCTCCATCAAGTCTCTGTAACGAATAGGTGATCGAGAGGACAGTTTGCGATTTGACTCTTCGTAAGAAATAAATATAACATCAGACAGCGAGTGTGCTTACTTCAAGGCGTCGGCATTTACTTTTCCGATGGCCTGAACCGCGGCATCCCTGACATCGACGGCCTCACATCTCAGCAGAGGTACGGTAAGCTTGTACAAGGCAGCGGGGCTCGCGTTCGTGCCCGGTGACTTGTTGTCACCGCGTTCCGCAGACAGACTGTCCGGCGAGGAGCTGCGGAAACGAAACTGCTGTGTTTCACTGTTTCTTATTACCGGGCTCGCTAAGTTAAGCCAAGTTTCTTTACGAAAGCTTATATTGCAAATTAATAGTCGCGTGCACGCGAATATCGGTCAAAGTTTAGTCTTCGAAACAAAGCGGTCGGGAACGGTCGTGAGGCTAGGCAAGGATGGCAAACGCAAGTTGCCGCGAAAGAGAACTGTTAGGCCGGAGAGGTTTGAGCACAAAGCTGAAAGTTCAATGTACCAGAACTGTGCGTTCAAAGAGGAAAAGAGAAAGGATAGAAAAAGAGAGAGAGAGAGAGAGAGAGAGAGAGAGAGAGAGAGAGAGAGAGAGAGAGAGGGGGTGACAAAGAAAGAGTAAAAAGACGAAGATTTAACAGTGTGGAGGATATAGTGCGAATTACCAACGACCGTTTAAATCCCGGGTGACATCGAAGCGTGGTCGTTCGCGATTGTTAATCTCAGGCTCACCTGGTACGCTTATGCCTGGTGTAGATGCCGGAAATGGACGGTACAGAGAACCGGCCCGGCAGGGTCTGCGCCCCGCCGAGATTCTCCAGGCTCTGACTCAACTCCTTACTCATGCACAACACACCAAACTCCACCGTATGCTGACCACTAGAGTATGCAATACAGTGTACCACCAATGCTCCTTGTATCAAACATTATTTACTGCTCAGAGACTACTACTCTAATATCCAGATAGTGGTAGAGAAAGAGAGAGAGAGAGAGAGAGAGAGTGAGAGATGTACATGTACGATACAGTGATAGGAGACAGCATGCGAGAGATATGGTGTTGCGGAAAATAAAGCGAAGTGTGTATATGCGTAGAGGAGGACAAAGCAAATCGGAATCCGCTCCCGAGTGCCAAGCGCGATTTTGGTACAAATTGGTGCCGGTCTACTCAGCCATTTCACCGACTAACACGTTAGCATGTCATTTGACAGATGGGCACGTTATTTGAAAGATTTGACAGAATAATATTCAGTAATGAAGTATTATAAAACTGTAGTTTCGACAGCTGTGCCGGTACAGGATAAAGATCAACAACTCATCAGAAATGCACAAATTATTTTATTATTTTTCTCCTTGTGTATAAAAGGCACAAGTCTATTTTACTGGGAAATAATTGCTAAGATTGCCCGAGACAAATAAATGGACAATTGGCGTTTCTGTGAAATAATATACGATCCAACACCAATCAATACCAAGTGATAATGACTCTATTCGATGACTTACATTTCTTTTAAAGGTACATTTAAAGCTCTAATATATTATTCAGCTAAACATGACCTTTCAATTAACTGGAGAATTTTATCAGAATATTCTGTTTAAGCTAAACTCCATTTAAAGCAAACTCCATTTAAGCCATGTGCATAGTTTCCGTCAGTGCAGCTGCATCTGAACATGGTGTCTTCCCTACCGATGTGATTGCAGCTACAGCCGGCGAATCAATGCATACGCTTACAGGTACTTCATCGAATAATACATAATAAGCATGAATAATTCATTGAGATAAATATTGAGAAAATTAAATAATAATAATAATATGATGGAACAATGTGATATTGTCTGAACTGCCGTCGTAAGTATCAATACGCTGACTTACCTGAGACTGAGATCCGGACTGGCGCATCGAACGACCGGATTCGGCACAGGCGGCACGACTCTATATCCAAAGGTCAGGTAATTCTTCCAAATATGCATGTAGACATCTCTCTCGTTCACCGGCTTCCTCACCGTTGTAGAACTTCTCAATAACGAAGCTCGATTGTCATTTACTGGGCTGTATGGAACAAAACAGGTCTAAATTACTTGAAAATTCAAGCGTCTATGATAAGAATATCGGTAGTACAATTACAAAAACTTACGTGGGATCCACCACCGAGAACAGAGAATTTATGCGACTGAAGACAATTGGCCACGAGTGAGCGACGGCGTTCGGACATAGCGTGAGCACTCTGTCCTTTTCCAAAAAGGCGAATAAGCAGCTGGCCCACGGATCTGCGCCGTTTAGATTAAGCGACGAAGAACTCTTGGTGCTGTTTTCATCGTGAAATCCTGCGACGTAAAATAAATGTAGATAGACATAAACGTATGTTGCGTACACGAAAAGTATGACAAAACCAAGTATTACCAGCTGTCCAAACACAACTACTTCTGTCCGCTATCCACTGCAGATCCACGTTAGACGTAGACGCAGCAGCCGCTTTTTCAGCCGGCGGCAGCATGTGATAGCACTTTTCTAAGACAGCGGGACAGCAAGCGTCGATCACATCGATAACCGGCTGATCATCCTCTGGTCCTCCTAAGAAAGAGACACGCGTAAAATGTACATTCATTTGTAACGCGCTACTTGTATGTAATTCATACATGTAAATGTACAGTTACCTAAAGTCTTCAATAGAAGTTTAACTTCGCGAAGTATATGAACAGCTAGTCGTCGAGGATAAAGGCGACAATTGCAGAGCATGACCAAGGCGAATCCTTCCACCAGATAAAATATATTCGACACAGGCTCCACTTTCTGTAAACGAAACATGAGGTTTGTACGGATCGCGTGCAAAATGTGAAAATCTTGTCTGCGTAAATGCAAACCTGGCCTGATTCGCATTTCTTGATGCCAACGTCAATGCGTATATTCACCCGCGTGTTATCCACCGATTGTTCCTTAGATCTGATGCTGGGGCTGGTCAGTGCGTTCTTCCAGCATGTCAGAAGTTGCAACAGCATCCTAAGACCGTTGTCCACAAGCTGCGGGAATGTATCTTGCACGTCCCTGGCTAGGAACTGCGTGAACCCGAGTATGACGTCCTGCCGCCAATCGGGGAAATCCAACACCAAGGTTTGCAGACTCTGGTACGCCAACGCGCGCAGTTCCTCGTCCATGTGCACCGTCAAGCGAGACAGCAGATCGACCAATTCAGCACCAGTCATTCCATCGGGGATCAAGCGCGGCACGGCGGCGACGCAAGTGCGAAAGAGGTCTATCCGAGGCTTACGCTCCCCGGTAATCATCTCGTCCGGTTCCTTGTTCATGTTCTGAGTGCTGGTCATCATGAGAGGCCTGCCGTAGTGAACGTCCAACGCGCGCAAGATGTCGACGAACACCCGGCGCACGTGTGGGAAGTACGACGACATACCTATGCTCCGCGCGGTATCTTCCGTCAGCATCTGTGTCGCGGAAACACGTGAAATTATTTTTTGACACTTAGACTAGATATCCAGTAGGACGCATAAAGACACGTAGGTCATACGTACCTTGTTCAAGAACGTTTTTTTAACGCGCATGGTGTTTCCACTCGGTAGCACGCCCATTGTGCGAGGCATCGGCGGTTCTCCTTCTTTCTGTTGAAGACTGTCGGCTACGACAAGGAACGCCCGGAGTCCAATACTCATACGTTCGGGAGTTAAGATTATTTTCACCGGTCGGCCGACGGACAACAAATCGAACACTATCTCGCGCATCGCGAAGTCCAATCTCTCCTGCGCGATAAACTGGATGATCTTAACGAAAATATTTAGCGGCGTGTCCCGCGGTACTACCGCCTTCGATCCCTTGGGGAACAGGGAATTCACTATGCTCTGTAGTCTGCTTTGCGTGGCCGAGTTACTCTCGCATTTGATTCGTATCATGTAAACCCAGAGCAAACGGTATAAAGCCTCTGTAATAAGTATAAAAACATGCGCATTCTCTCATTTTTCTTTATGGAAATAACGTCTACAGAATCTGTGTTTTAATCGTACCTAATGCAACTCGACACATTTTCGGATCGCGATTCTTCAAGTGGGATAGACACATTGCTAAAAAGTAATGCCAGTTTTGCAAAAAGAACGTTTTCTGGCTGACGCAGAGCAAACAGGTTACCAAGGGAAAAAGCGCAAGCCTGTGCTTAGATTTTGTACACATGTCTAGTGTCGTCGAATATAGCATTTCTACAAAATTTTTCAGACATGGTACGTTCACTTCATTTTTCACAGCCTGAAACGTAAAATACAATTAATTATGTTATGATACACATACGAAAAATGATAACTTGAAACACCACTCACAGCAGCAACAGGAACTAATATCTCGACGAACAGACCAGCCAAAGCGTGTTTCACATCTTTGTCCTTTACTTCCAAGAAGTATTGAGCGCACTCTTGCATAAATTGGAATGATGCCTCAAACTCTTCTATCGGTACCATCTGAAAATTTGTACATTTGTACGGTTAAGAGTATAAGCACTTTAAAAACATAGAAACAGCTCAAGATATATGTAATTGTATATTTTATATTAACTAGATAAAATAATTACTTTGACTCTGAAAAATTTCATTCCCATCAACAGAGATATAATACTCTGTGTAGTATGGGGACCTAGTTCTTTAGCGCGTAATTCCTTCAGTTCCACCATAAACCGTTTCCTCACTGACATAAATCTAGATTGCGCCAAAACTCCAATTACTTCGGCATAAAGATCCGCAATGATGTGAATATTAGCTGCATTTGGTTCATTTTGTATGCTAAAAAGATATAAAAATAAAAGCTAATTAGACTTCAGTTATTTTTTTCTTTGCATTAATTTCCATTACGACAAAAACAATTGATCTACCCTTCTCTATATTTGAAGTGTTTAAAGGCAATATTTTCTATGTAGGTTACTAGATCTTCATGGCCGGGGTGAAACGGTAGTTGACGTAAAACTTCGATCAACATTAAACAAAATATAAATTCGACAGCAAGATCTCTACGCTCTTGCAATAAGTCTGCTTCGCTTCTTTCCACTGTTTCTACACTTCCTGATACTATCGTATACATAATGCTGAAATAATATATTTATTATTAATTCTCATACAATGTATACTAATATTTTCATCTCTATTTTTTTTTACCTCTTTCCCTTCTGATCTTCTTTCCCGGGTTTCTTTTGATCACCGCCTTGATCTACGAGTTGACGCTCGTACCAATTGAACAGAGCTTTCAATATTGACGGCAGACAGTGTTCAGCAACTGAACCGAAAGCTGATAAAAGTTGATCAAATTGTGGATCTTCTCCCCTTTGCAAGACTTTCGACAATTGTTTCTCCTGAAAATAACACATTTTAGCAATATTTATAGACAGCAGTTAATCAACCGACACTTACGTGTTCTGTCATAACAGCTTCCATCTTCTTCTCAGCCTGTGAAGTGAATTCTGCGAATAGAATTCGCATCACATATTCTCCTGGTCTTAAGTCCATGTCTCCTATTTGTTGTGGTTTTACTGTCTCCTTTTGGGCACCCCACGGTAGTACCACAGTTATTGCACTGACTCTACTTGAACTTGACTCTAAAAAATAATAGTAATATTTATACGTTATTTATAATTTGAAATATATCACTAGAGTTTGTAAAGTATTAATAATATAAACTTACCATTGCCAGATACTGAAGTACTGGCAGTATAAATACTAACAGCATCGCTGCTTTCTCCCTGTGTAGCTCCATGAACTGTGAGTAACTCTTGCACTGGTTCAAGGGTAGCTTGTGATGTTGATTCACCCGTCCCCTCATGTAATCCTTCACTGTGTGCTGTTCTTGATTCTAAGGCTTCTATAAAAAGCACAATATGAGGTAAAAATTTACGTTTGTTTTAAATCTATTCTCATGCATTCTAAACAACTTTTGGCTATAATATAAAAAGGTATTAAAATAATATAAGATACTAGTTAAAATACTACTTAAGATTTTAATTTATTTTTTAAATTTATAATTTAATAAAGCTTATTATTACAATTGTTTATGTATTTATACTATCATTTATTAAACTATAATGTAAAATACAAAGATATGTTTCTGATTTAATAAAATGATAATACATATATATATATATGTATATACACATATATATATGTATTATCATTATATATATATATATATGTACTGAATAAAGAAACAAACTAAAAAATGAAGCCTTATTCTATAACGTAACAGATACCTACAATGAACACTAACTCAATTATATCAGGCTTAATGGTCAACTGTATATAGTCAACTGTATATACACACTAAGAAAGAAACATACATATAAAAATCATCGGTAAAACTAGTACTTACCTGCTTGAGCCTCATTGCCTGCATTTGGTTGGGTTTCTGCGCCTATAATACATACAAAAAATTATTAGTTTCCCAATTTATTGCTATATAGGATGTTTTATACTATGTAGGCATAATTTCAAAAATAAATTCTGGACATGAAACACAAAAGTTCACATAAACATTTGACCTATCTGACCTTGTTTCTAGGTGAAAATGTTATAATAAAACTCAGTTTGTAATGAAAATTATAATGAAACATAAAAATGTTTGTAACTTGGAAACAAGGTCAGATAGGAAAAATGTTTATATTTTGTATTATTTTTAGGTTGAGAATTTATTTTTGAAATTATGTTTATAAGCTATAAAACACCATGTATAAAATACCATATATGAGTTAACCAACCTTCCGTCATGTTGTTGACTTTTGCCTTCTCTTCAGGCAACATTTATAATAGATGACATCGTGGTATAACTTTAGTGTGATTACATCTAAAACAGTTGCACTATTTATCAATGTTTTTATCACAAACTTAAGATAACATGGATAATAGCATAAGCATGAAATCAAAAATTAACATCTATCTTTCATACAGATAAGAACAAATAGATATCTTTTACATTATCACTTGTCAACGCAGCATTAATTTTTTGTTTTATATAAACAAATTATTATTTATACAGTGAATAATTTTGCGTATAATTATAAATGCATTAAAAATGATAAATACTAATTGAAGTAACAGTAGTAATTTATAGACCATGTAACGTAACGTAGAAATATAAGCACCAAATTGAAAAAGTATCTCACGACGTAACTCGTATCTGGGATAATCACACGTAAATTATTTAATTAATGCGCAGCTATGAAAATACGCGCTGAACGGAGCCATAACCTACGGGAGGGGGAATGTGGGAGTACATGTCACACATCGACAAACAAAGTGACAAAATCACAAAGATGCTCACTGTAAATTCACGACGATGTTACTGACGTCTCATCGATTTCACCTCTATCCACGTACGCGACGAAATGTGATATATCGTCGTAAAAAACTTACGATTTAACACATTCTTGATAGCACGTCGACAGATTCCGGTCAGACGATACACTCAAGAACTTAGAAGTGAAGCACTGCGCACCATCTAGCAAAATAGAGGGAGAACTATTATGAGAAGCTCTCTATCTCGTTCTCTCATACTTTCTCTCTCTTTCTACTCGAGTAAGAGTGAAGACGTTTACTCCCCCCTTTCGCGAGTTCTTTAGATTTTCTTCGCTGTCCATCACCTATCAGAATGGTACCACTAGATAGCGTTGAACTTACCTTATATTTCAATTTGTCAAACGCTGTACCAACAGAGTTTCTCGCGCCATGGCAATTTAAAGAAACAAATGTTTAAAAGCGAACGATGTAAGGCAAAAATACCAATGTCTGACCACGACTATCTAACTCTAGACGTTCTTGTTTTGTACGAATATTTAAATTTTCAGCATAGAATATACATGCATATATTGAATATATACATATATTTCACATTGAAAGTTTGAATATTCATATTTAAAGACCAAACTAACAAGAATGTGTTCAAAGTTAAATATATATTCAGACATTGATATTTTTACCTTACATATACATTTATATTTTAATAAATATGCCTAAATGTGTATTTGGTATAAAATATTTAAAAAAACTGCAACTGTACATTATTTTCAGCCTATATCAGATAGAAAGCTACTTTATGCTTAGTAAATATACATCGCAAGGATCATTTCTTTATAACTGAAATTGTAAAATACTTTGTTAAAATAAATGTCGCAGATATATCAAGTTGTAATACATCGAGGGAAAAATATGCGAAAAGGTAGTAACATTGGAAAATTATATTTATCACAATTATATTTACATGATTTTATGCGCGCATAAGTCTACATATATAATTATATAACGCGATGTCCAATGGATTCAACGTAATAAATAAAAAAGCTCTGTGAATAAATATTCATATTAGATGTTACATAATTGAATTAAAATATAGAAAAAGCAAAATTGTACCTGTCCATAATTCTACAAAATATTCAAACATTATATAATAGATTGTTATATTTTCGTATCTCTATTTAAAAGTTCTTCACATATACATATCTAGCTTATCAGGGATAGCCAACGAATTCGTAACTGACTAGTCCATTTTAAAAACAAAGAGAGAGAGAGAGAAAGAGAAAAAATGTCGGAAAAAAATCAATCTATATATAATTCCAATTCTTAAATCTATACTTTTCCTAGAGATAAAACACACATACATGATTCTTTTATATTAGGTTGTGATGTAAAAAAAGATTTATTGCTTTTCCACTATAAATACTGTTTTACATATAGCTAAAAATTCGATTTTTTTCCTTAGACCAATTGAAAAAAAAACTTCTTCCCGTAGACGAAAAATGTGTATTGGAATAGTGACTACAGGCTGATTAATAAGAGTTACATCAAAGTGTAATAAATTTTGTTTTATATTTGTAAAAAAATGTTTATATTTCTGGCATATTTTCGAAGAAATCTAATAAAAATAACGATTTGTTAAATTACGAAGAAAGTGATTTCAAGCTAGCAAAAATTTCCTAACCGCCGCTTACGTAATGAAAATACGAGTCATTTTGGGCGACATGTGATGTTTATAAATAAAAAATTGACATATGTTTGCGCGTTGTTGTAAGATGAGCATGGTCGCTCTCAATAATATTGCGCTCGAATCGAAATTTGCGACGACGACGACGTCCTTTTCGTCTTTCGTTCTGTGCAGCACGTGCCGTCTACACGACGATACGTTTTGCAATCACGCAGTGATCGCGACCTCGAGCTCCTAATGATAATAAAACTAGCTGTGAACACCCCTCAGGTGCATTGACCATCGGAACTAGCGGTTGCACAGTCGTGCGACACTTCGTTTCACCAAGGTCGCCACTTAATCCAATACGCGACATTCAAGACCCCGAGCCCGATATCTAATGAGTTGCTAACGCAGGAACGTATTCGATTTCATTCTTACGAACTATATACACCGATGCATATCCGGAGACAACTCCTTGGACCTTTATCGCTCCTATCTCTGTGAAACCTAATCTTATCAGATCGAAAGATAATCTCATCGTGATAACAGGAAATGATAACAGGTAATTCTCATCATCGCAATTCTCAAACGTCGAGAAATCCTCTCATCCTATCTTACCTACTCATCAACTTTTGTCAACGGTAATTCCAGAACTGCTGGAGTGGAAACGACACCTGCGATATTTTCATGGAATTCCATTAGTCTATCTATTTGACTTTACGTCAAAATCAGGCCAAATAAACATACGTCATATTTGCCAATTTTTATAGCGTCATAAACACTTTGCATTCTCACGGCGCGAGCTAAAGAACTTAAATACTGCCGTCGACTGTATTATTCCTCCAAAATACATAAACTATACTTTGATATCAAAGTACAGTTCATAGAGGAAAAAATATAACCGGCTCCCCACTATTAATTACGCATACGCTTTCTCATTCCGTTTTTCCCCACTTCGTCATCCAGAGCGTGGCGTTTATCTTTCAACTCGAACACTTAGCCGTTCGATGGCGAAACGGAAATGCGTAGATATACGTGCTAACGGATAACGTGGTCAGATAAAGAGAGGGTTACAAACGAGGAATCCACACGGGCGGCGCAGACAATAAGCATTATCTTCGTATCAAACTCAAACGCGAATCCATTGTTCTCCAGTTAATTTCATTCGAACCAACCTTATCCTATAGCCTTCATTCGTCAATCGTTTACCGCTTGTCACGAAATCCATTATTTAGAATTAACTAAGTGACAACAGAGGGCGATCGCCGATGTTTCCGTCACGAATCGCTCTCGAAAGATTCTTCGATCACCTCGCGCATCTTCTCAATAAAATCTATCGAGCGACAAGGACAATGTCAAGTGTAATTCGAATTCGTTATCGAACTACCGCAATTATTCCCCCGCGCACACGCAGAGAGAGAGAGAGAGAGAGAGATCGCTGTCGGGCACACGGTGAACGCCGACGAACGTAATCTCGATATCGACGTGAGCGTGCAGACCGCGTGCGTAGATGAAATTGGACGGCTGCTTTTAGCAGCATCTATTCCGCCAACGGAAGGCTTGCCGCGCGTGCTCGCGCCTGTTCCTCTCTCTCTCTCCCTCTTCGAGCGCGCATATAAATACACCCTGTACCTTGACGTTACTCCATTGAACTCTGGCGCACGCGGCTCCTCCGCAACTCTATGGCCCTAAGCCAGGCTTACGCAAGCGACGTGTCCCGTTGACCTCCTTCTTCGACAGAGAATTGACCTTGCGTCTCGTTCTTGACAAATTCACGCGGACCGAGCCAAAATGTCCGCCTTGAACACAGCCGAAGACTCGATCGCAAAGGGATGCTCGCACCGGTCACATGGTCGGCTCGCAGTTGGCTGCCATTTTGCGAAAAGGATTAAGATATGAAAGAGAGAAAAAAGAGAGAGCATTCGGCGATAGGTGGAATTATTGCAAATTACACTTTTCAGACCTTCGCTCTTTGCAATTGTTAATATTATCTGTGACGTTAAGTCTAACATAATACGTACTGTAACATAGTACACCGAATTCTGTACACGGAGATACCAGAGTAAAAGTTAAACTCCCCCACCTTAAGGTGGACCTTACTTTGTCCAAATGAATCTCCGCTTCATTTGGATTCGACAAAGTATTCTCCCTTTTCGGTTGCTCTCTCCACCTGGATAAACATTTACATATTACGTGTATCCAATCATACCAATGTGTCTCCCTCTGTACAGCACGAAATAAACGAGTATTATGCCAGTAAACAGTAAGATAACATCAATGTTACAATAACCCGCTCACAATGTAAATGCAATATAAAGCGTTGTGTGTTACATTGTCGAGCGGGAAATGATAACATTGACGTTGCGTTACCGATGACTGGCTGTGTTTACTGAGCAAAAGCGGGCGAAAAAGCGACAGCAGATCTCCCTCGAGCGCGTGTCCTTCCCGCTTACCTACTTTTTCCCGCCATCGTGTTCGTAATTTCGTATATCAGCGAGAACAATGTGTGGCGGTCCGCGGACCGGCGAACCGGATGCAATCGAGCGGTCGTGGATGGCGGTTCCTTTCGAATCGTAGAATTGGCGAGAGGTGGCGGTCGCGCGAAAGACGATGCGACATGTCGCTCGGCCGTTCGATCGCGCGAGGACGAAAGGTCGTGAATTCGGGCGGAAGCGGCGTGCCGTCGACGAAAGAGTGTCACGGCGGCCGGGAGTGTCACGGTCCCGAGGTTACTGGTGAACCGTGTTGACGGCGCTCCGGTGCTGCGCAGAATGGCACACGTGACCCGTGCGCGCCCGTCTATTCTTAGCGGAGGTCCGTTCTGACGAACGGAACACTGTGCCTCGATCACTCGTCGTCCGGCGCGCGTCCGACATACAACACCGCAGGAAGGAGTCCGGTTTCTCCTCTCTCTCGCTCTCCTTTACATATTACCCGCATCTCTCTCGCACACCACAATGTCTGGATTAACGGATCCCGTGGCATTCGCCAAGGATTTCCTGGCCGGCGGTGTCGCAGCGGCGATCTCCAAGACCACCGTCGCGCCTATCGAGCGCGTCAAATTATTGCTGCAAGTGCAGCACATCTCCAAGCAGATCGCCGAGAACCAGCGTTACAAGGGTGAGTTCAGTTTCCACGATCTCTATCTTTCTTCACCCCCGCCATTCTCTCTTTCTCTGTCGCTCCTCTCCCTTTTTTCTTCCTCGAGTCTCAGGGTCATAGGGGAAGCACCGGCCGCGTCACGCGCACGGTGTCATGGCAATTGAGGCGGATGGAATGCGAGGCTCGCCACGGAAGAGAAAGAGAGAGTGCCAACGTTAACGAGCGCGAGACGCAGCGAATCTGACGAGAACGGCACAGCCCTGTCCGTCAAGCATGTGTCAGCAGCCAGGGAAAGAGAGAGAAAGAGTGATCTCGAGCATGTGCAAGTGTTCCCAGGGTGGTTCCCTATGCGGGGGAGAACGGGATAGACGGTGACAGTGGTGACCGTTATGTAATGCCGTTAGCGCACTAACGTTTAGGGCGCCTCGTGTGCCCCGCGTAGAGCGCCACGCGGCTACGGAATTCGAGTATCGATATTTCTTGTATTTATGTAACAAAGGTCGATCATGCACGGCCGTCTCGCCGTCTTACATAACTTACTTTCGGTCGGCACCGACCGATCGCATATATAGCGGTGAAAAAGCCTCCGCCGGCAGGCAGCCGCTCGAGGATGGATCGATATTTCGATGGAACGCATCGTTCGGCCAGTTGGTAGGTGGCGCGTACTGCCTTCTCGCTGACGACCGCACAGTAATGCCCCCGATCGATGACGGTGCGGTCCAACATGGCCGCCCTTTCGCTCAGCCACGAGACCGAATTCCTTCGAGCTTACCTACTTCCACTCGTTCGTTCACGAATTCGCGTCATCTATAGTGGCACCCCCCGCTGCTTCATTCATTCCGTCAGCGATGGAACGGCCGTTGTCGGGACGATGCCGTTTCGATGCGAGGAAGATGTCGCGCGATAACTTGCAGTTTCAGCTTGCTCGGTCCTCTCGCTCGAGATCACTTGCAGAGTTACTGTGCCGTCTTGCAGGCCTTGAACTTTGCCTCCAAGATTATCGCACACAGAATCTCTCTGAATGTCACTTAATGTGGTAGCTTTTTTTTTGCATCCCTATATTGTCTGAACTTCGATATCTCAAGTGCAATTCGTGAAACGGTCTTCAGGGAGAGAGGGAGATAGAACGGCTTGAAACTTAATTGGCACGCTCTAGAGATCTCGGGCTAATCGCTAAGCTAAACCAAGTTGGGAGAATTGTGATAACTGAGAGATTTTGTAATTTGTCCATTTACCACGAATAATTCCCAATTGATGTATGTAACAATTACTTTTTAAGCTTCAAAATTAATGAAATTAACGATTGGCTACAATTAATAATTCGATATACGCGATTAGCGTGTGACTATCTAAATTGTACTTTAATTTTGCATGCCAGAGCTATAGTCAACAGTCTGTTTGACTGTTGTCATTTATTTCATTCATGATTCTTTACTTTTGTCATGCAAATTTTTACTAAAACATTTATATTTAGTAAGAGTTCATAGATAATACTTTTTTCCATAATTCTTTTATTTCCAATATTAAATCATATATGGCTAAATATTATAATATAAGTCGACTGTAATATCTATACAATTATATAAAATTTTGACAATTTGAAAAATATCCCTCCCTATTTATATTCTTCATTATAATTTAAATTAATAAAATATAATGTAGGAATTAATAAATAAAGCGAACTTTGTTTATCTCTTTATATATTATTTTTCAGGTATGATCGATTGTTTCGTTCGTATCCCACGTGAACAAGGATTCCTCAGTTACTGGCGTGGTAATTTTGCCAATGTTATCAGATATTTCCCGACGCAAGCTTTGAACTTTGCCTTCAAGGATAAATATAAGCAAGTCTTTCTTGGTGGTGTTGACAAGAACACTCAATTTATGCGCTACTTTGTCGGAAATTTGGCATCTGGTGGTGCTGCCGGTGCTACATCTCTGTGCTTTGTCTACCCACTCGACTTTGCCAGAACTAGGTAAGTTGCACGAGATATCTTCAGTTTATACAAATTCGTTAATATATAGATGATTATGAATTAATTAATGAGCAATAAATGATACACCAATTTTCTCCTTTGCGGCTTTAACTCGCCTAAAACTAAAGTCAACACTCATAATCGGATTTTATATTTAAGATCGCCCTAAATTGATTTTCAAATACTGTATAGATTGTTTCAACGGCTACAATGCATTTAAAGATGAACTTAAGACGGTCTTGAATATAAAATCTGATTATGAATACCGCTTTATAAAGGCCAATTATTCCTTCGAATAAGTTTATCTAATGGGAAAATATTTTAAAAAACGTACGAAAATAAACTACAAGAAGACGAAAAAATTATTTGTATTCTGTTGAAAAACAATAATATACCAATAATTTTTTCGCATTTTTGTAGTTTATTTCTTTACGGGAACGTATGTTAAATATTTATTCGTTACATAAACTTATTCGAAGGTGGAACAACAAGCCTTAAGTAACTTTTAATGAAGAAGTATATATATAAAAGTGAATGATATGTCACATTTTTATGGACAATTAATCATACAAAATGTTATATTGCTTCTTAAACTTCTTAATAAATACATTTGTATTTTATACATAGAAAATAATGAGAGATTTGAAAAATATGAAATCATTAACGTTCGTAGTTATGCAATTTAGTCTCATTCTAACACATCTTGTTTACTGTTAGGTTGGCTGCTGACGTAGGCAAAGGTACTGGACAGCGTGAGTTCACGGGATTGGGTAACTGTTTGTCGAAGATCTTCAAGGCCGATGGTATCACTGGTCTATACCGTGGATTCGGCGTATCTGTTCAGGGTATCATCATTTATCGGGCTGCTTATTTTGGTTTCTATGACACTGCCCGTGGTATGCTGCCAGACCCTAAAAAGACTCCGTTCCTTGTCTCATGGGGTATTGCCCAGGTGAGAAGACCACGCGATTCCAAACAATTATATCACTCATATAGATCTAAATGACTGTTATTCAACTGTTTTCTTTAAATTTTTTTAGGCTGTAACCACTGTCGCGGGTATTGTATCTTATCCGTTTGATACGGTACGTAGACGTATGATGATGCAGTCTGGCCGTGCAAAGAGCGACATTCTGTACAAAAACACTCTTCATTGCTGGTCCACTATTTATAAGTCGGAGGGTGGTAGTGCCTTCTTCAAGGGCGCGTTCTCTAATGTCCTTCGTGGTACCGGTGGTGCGCTCGTGCTCGTACTGTACGACGAAATTAAGAACCTCCTTTAAAACGCTAAAGTGATCCTCGTCTCATTACTTTCACCGATCACAGACATCGTCATTTTACCTAAAAACCATCCGATTTGATAGCAAATCCCGGACCGACGGACAATGAGACTCACTGTCGGTTTTAACGATCAAGTAATTCAGGCTGAGGATGTTCGGTAGCAGCTCGTAAAATGCATGAAACTCGGCAGAAATTGTAAACGTAAAATGATAAAAAAAAAGAAAAAAACATAGAAGAGAATCTGCTTAATTTATTGCCGGATTCAGTATTTTCCCGCAGCGGCTGACAGACATTACGTACTGTATTTTCTTATTACACTACAGTTGAAAAAAACGAGAAGGTAGAGAATTGTCAAGTTTAGGCCAGTTACGATAACCGGAAATCATGTCATAATTAATCCGGTCATAATTACCTGAAAACGTTCCAAAAACACGTCATTGAATAGGCTGATCGCGATATTAAGTATCGAAAGTATAATTGCCTAGAGAATCTGAATGAGCGCGGCGCGCATGTAAAGTCAGTGAGAGAGGCGGATGCGCGACGACGTCAGTACGGTGATGGCGGGGCGCGTAGCCTGGGCCGCCCCCCGCCCTTACTCTCGGCCCGTTGTAGATAATTCTTATTTCGTAATTAATAAACTTATAATTTCCTGGTGATATCAGCCGATCCATCAAGCTTCGATGGACAATAATTTAATTTCGCACTTTCGACGACTATGTGTAAGATGAAAAACGTTACTCAGAATGTATGCATCTAATCTGTTCATGTTAGGATGCATACACACAGGGGAAGCAGCAGATCAATAAAAAATGATATAAAATTTCATATATTTGGAATTTTGTTCCTCCCTGAATTGATGAGAATTTGCTTTAGGAAGAAAAATTTTGAGTTAACTTTTTGTTTACTATGTGTTTAAACTTTAAACTGAATTCTCATTGAAGTAACTATAGATTTGGTTGTAAAAATCCTAGATTAGGTTTCTAGAGAGAAATAGTAAGCATATATATATTAAATTTTAATTGATTCAAGGCAAGATATTGATTAGATATGTTTCTGAGTATTTTGTGACGATTATTTTCTAGTTTCTTTGGGAATTCATAAGATGACTATATAAAGTAATACATCTCTTGCTCTCAATATGTAAAACATCTTATTGATACATACATGACACGTACACATTCGTTTATCTTATTATAAACATTTATGATATATCTGATCAAGAGAAGGGTACATTTTTGGCCATTGTTTACTTTAATTAATAATGAGTAAATACCGCAAAATTAATAAAATCCAAATTGTCATTTTCATTTATACAAAAATTTATACAAAAAATCTCATATATACAAAGTTATGGAATGCTTTATGTAACCGATCGCACCCTTGACATAATCAGACAGCACACAATAAGTCACATTAATTTACTGTAAACATATAAATTAATTTTACCAAACTTATCGATATCCTTATACCTGGCATTGTAAGAGATAAATTAGTTTTACATTTTTGTACAAACATCTGTATTTGACAACTGACATTCTAAAATGAGAATGACAAAAAAAGATATGGAACACTGCATAAGAACACTTTATATACATGTCACAAAGCAAAAAGATATGAATTTTCTTATCATACAGTTGTTCTATTAGAATCACCTGCTATCATGTCCAAGATTCGACTGAGACCAGGCATATTTAGTATAGTACCCAATACAGGTACTCTTCGTAAGAAATTTATTGCTACTGGCAGAAAACCACTGAAATAAAAAGAAACATGTAAGTAATAAATTAATGGTAAGGAAATAATACCCAATTCACTAATCATTAAGTTCAGCACACCTACCTGAAAAGCAGTACAAAACCATAGGTTTCTAAAATCATGCCTATGATGGGCCAACCCATAAGTACCACAAAAACGCCTCCTAAGAACGAGGCACTAGCTTTTATTTTATGCCTTTGAAAGAAGAAATTTAGAGTTCTCCATGGTCCGATAACACATGCCAAGCCAGAAATAAATAGAAGCTGTAAGATAAATCCAAAAAATTGCTCAGAGATATGACATTTTTGCAAACGGACAAGAGAATGACACCTGACGATCTTACATTTCCAATGGCAAGTAAACCTTTATCAAACAACAATAATACACCGAGGAACAAGAAGGAAATTCCAAATCCTGCCAACCCTACTCCGATTTCTGAAATGCAATGAAATTATGAAATGCACATTGTTGTGATTAAGTCAACAATATTTAATGGTCATCTTATATATTCGCCGGCTTTTTCATGCAGAAGTCGGTGAATATCCGTTCAGGTATTTTACTCACTTTGCGTGTCCGTAATTTCGAACATTATTTACAAGTGGTTTTTCGCAAGAAATGCGCACGATATACTGGACGAATTAATAAGTTCGCACGATACCCGTGGTGAATGTAGGAAAAGCTAACCTACATCCACGTCATTGGTAATACAGCGCGATCTTACTGTACAACATTACGGAGCTTCATCGGGTTCTTTGTGAGCGTCGTTTGTACCGGAGTAAATTCACTCGACAGTTGTTTTGATGACTTGTTACATTCCGTCATTTATCATTTTCGTGATTACGAGAAATTAGCTCTTAGAAAATAAACCAAAGAATAACTGTGGAGTCACACAATCTATAACTTCAATTTGAATATCACCACGATTCGCCCCGACCTCTTTATCGTTACGCATGCATATACGCACACATATGCGGCTCGTTTTCACCCAATTGGCAAATTTCAGCTTCCCGACTCGCCGGGTTGAAAATGATCGCTGCGAAAAAATGGTTTCACGTTCATAGGTGTGTTCGTTCCTCAATCGCATTTTCCACACTACTTGCATTTCAAGTGAAAGAAACTTTCGCACGTCCGTGCTCTTTGAGGTCGGAAGAAAGAAAATAGATGTAGAAAGCGCAAATAGAGAGAACAAACCTTTGGATATCGTCAGATAACGTTGGCACTACTGGCAACAAATAGCAAGCTTATTTTAGAACGCGAGAGCGCAATGAATCCAGTCGCGAACGTTCATACGTAGTACGCAAGCTGGATTTGACGGTTCCTCGTGGCGGTTCTTCCGTGAACAGGCTGACAGAGTTGAGCGTTTGGTTATCCGAACATTTATGTGATAACGCCGGCCAAAGTACTCATGGTGTCGGTTATGCAGCCGTTCATGGTGAGTTCGGTGCCGGATACCGGTCCGATAACACTACTGTCGTTTGACGTTCCAACGGACGTGTATTTCGTCAAATCCACCACAATTTGCTGCGCTCTGCCCGAAATCACTCGATGATCTTTTCGCGATCTTTACAGGACATCGAGAGCTCGAGGAGCTATATCGACGAGCTCTATTCACCGGACCAGCAGAAATGTCTGGAAGCGATTATGTGAGTGAAGATTGTGCTTAACCTTAACTCGATCGGAAGCATCGACCTGTCACCGTCAATTAGTGGGAATAACGTTCTATGGAGTAGATCGAGGAGCGATATAACGTTGCAGTGAAAATTTTCCTTCCGATCCAGAGCAAAACTTCTAATGTGCCCATTATATTATATATTATTACATATATGATATTATTTACCGTTTCTACCTATTCTTCTCTTATATTCTCTCTTTCTCTTTCTCACCCTCTTTCTCTCCCTTTTGCCGAAATTCCTCTCACTCCTCCCATGTTTTATCATATGTGTGTATTTATATGCATACACCCATACATATATTCTATATAATGAAATTAAATCTGCTTTCATCCTGAACTATTGAAAATTGTAAGATTTTCGATATGGCTGATCTGTCTCAGATGTCTGAAAAATTCCGTGATCGGCAGCAATCGACAGAAAGGTTCGGTAATAGCTCAAGGTGTTGTGCCCCGGCTGTTGCAATTGCTTGGCGATCCCAGCGGTACCATCAGCGATCGTATAAGGTTGGAATCAGCGGTAACACTGGGATCCTTAGCCAAGGGAACAGATCAGCATGTACTAGCGCTCATAGATCTAGGTGTAATTCCATTTCTCCTCGGAGTTATGCTCACTGTACCAATTCCTGAAGTCTTCACGGAAGGGAAAGCGAGTATAGCCGATCTTTTACACGAGGCCTGTTTGCGATGCTTGCGCACGATATTCCAGCACACAGCAGCGCCAGTTCAGGCGATATATCGTGATCCGGCGATAATACCGCGATTGTTGTCCCTGGCTAGTCGATCGGTTACTTGTCAAGTATGCGTGGCGACGATTCTCACGACAGCTTGTAAGGTATGGCAGTGTAAAGGCGCGGAAAATCATGCGAAATGGAAGACAAAACTAATCGATCATTTTTGCTTATCAGACGGCGGACGATCAGAACGCTCTGTCGAAAGGTGGAGCCGTAGAAACATTGGCGCTGCAGTTGGATTCTCCGCTTTCTGACGTGCAATTACCGGCTCTGGCCTGTTTAGCGAACATGTGTTACCAAAACCAAATGGTCTCGTCGATGGTGGCGCACGCCAACACCATCAACAATGCTGTGTCATCTAAAGTGGTGCCGGTAGCGTTGGGACAATTGATGGGGCGCGAAAAGAATTCGCTGATACAGCTCGAGGCAGCTAGATGCGTAGCATACATGCACAGAGCTGGAGCATTGGAGTCTACAGACCCACGTGTTGTATATCGCGCTTTACCCTGTCTCGTAAGACTGTGTCACCGGGATCGACCACCACGTGAGAGGGTCGCCGCCGCGGAAACGCTCGCGTACCTCACCGAGGTTGATACGGATTTGCAACGTTTAGCCTCGATTAGCAATCATCTGATACCGACGTTGGCCGAACTGTTGCGACCGCATCCGCAAGTAAGCACGACCGCGTTAAATACGTGCAAATGCATTTAAAGGGGAATTAACTCGTCGATCTCTCTTCGATTTTTATATTAAAAATAATTTTATCAACGAATACATATAATCTGTTATATGGATAAAATTTCCCTGACAGTGATCTGTGCGCCCCTTGGACTTTTCATCATGTAGTCTGTAAAACACGAATTATTGAATGACTTTAGCGTCAATCTGAGGGACCGTTAGAGTTTGATGATGATCTCGTATGCTTAGGTGCAAGATGCAGCGCTAACACAAGACATGCGACAAGCTGCATTTAGAGCATTCGCGTCTCTCGGTGCTAATGATGAGGATATACGGAAGCGTATTATCGAGACCGAAAGTCTTATGGAACAAGTAGTATCTGGTCTTCAAGATCCTGGCGGATCCCGTGTTCGTTTAGCCGCGGTTAGATGCTTGCATTCCCTGTCGAGGAGTGTGCAGCAACTTCGTACCACGTTTCAAGATCATGCAGTGTGGAGACCGTTAATGCAGTTGTTACACGGAGCGGAGAAAGGGTTGGAGGGTAAGTAATAGTAGATTGCAATGAACATTACAGTAAACACTGAGAAATATGTATGTTGCGTGTATACATTGCATGTGCAACAAACATATGTTTGGCTTGAATTTTCGGGGCTAACATTTAGGTCAAAAAGAAGGGAGAAAAGATAATGCATAAAACTCGACATTTGACGATTATTTATATAAATTCTTGGTTCGGTATAAGGCAGACAGTTGAACGAAGGTACACGCATTGAAAAAAAGGCAACTCTCGAATTACCGTTGAAGCCGTACGATATTTAGCAAAGAAGTATATGTTCTAATGGATATTCCTAGGCGCAGACAGATTGACGGACACTGCTACCTCTCTTTCTCTCTCTTTCTTTCTCTATCTTCCAAGAGGGACGTGAATTTACAGAGCAGGAGTGGCATTTTTTCCATGCGTGGGACATGATAAATACGCGAATATTAATTTTCTCATTGTAAGACTATTTTACCAGAAGAAATCAAGACAGATAAAGTGTTTAGTGCTTAATAATTAGCTTTTATTATTAGCATTTGATCGTCAACTTTTATGGATTGCTATTAACATTATTGTTATTCGTTGTAATATAGGTAGAGGCGAAAGTGAAGATGATTTGTTAACTGTTGCCTCGAGCACTTTATGTAACTTACTGTTGGAGTTTAGTCCAAGCAAAGAGCCGATTCTCGAGTCCGGCGGAGTCGAGTTGTTGTGTTCTCTCACTAAACGACCCGACCCGGCACTCCGACTGAACGGGATTTGGGCGCTGATGAATGTGGCTTTTCGAGCGGAGCAACGGGTTAAGTCGCAAATACTCTCGTGCCTGGGTACTGATCAAATCTTTCGTCTCCTGGCCGACCCGGAATTAGCCGTTCTCATGAAAACGCTGGGCCTCTTGCGAAATTTACTCTCTACTAAAGCTCACATAGATCGCATTATGGGCGAGCATGCCGCTCACGTTATGCAGGCGGTTATATTGGTACTGGAGGACCCGGAACATCCGGCAGACGTCAAGGAACAGGCTCTCTGCATCCTAGCGAATGTTGCGGACGGCGATCGAGCCAGAGATCATATCATGGCTAACGAGGACGTGCTTAAGAAACTTATGGATTATATGGTTCGTACGCTGTTATCACAAATATCACTACCAATTGCACATTCCTAATCCTAAGTAATGGATAGAGTCTTGGTCTCCGCGAATTAGCAGTTTATGGACGGTTTATCTTCGATAGAATAGAGCGACAAAAGATAGCATCAACTCATTTTGAAGTTGCACTAAATAGATTACTACTCGAGCATTCGCATATCCGAACTCTATCTCTGTTAGTGCAATAATTGTCTCTTATGCGAATGTTCACACACGACTATCGATTTCATGGTGTATGTTTTGTTCAGATGCATAGCAACGTAAAACTGCAAGTTGCGGCAATTTTTTGTGTGTGCAACCTAGTCTGGAGAGAGGAACCTGGTGCTGCGCAACGGCAAGCGCGTCTCAGAGAATTAGGCCTTTATCGTATTTTGCAACAGCTACGTCACACGAAAGACTCTCAATTGTTTGATAAGTAAGAAAGATAAATAACATGACATATTATTGCCGTCGTACTCCAGCGACGTTTATCATGTGTCGTAAACTTCTCACGCACGAATCATCTTATCATTATCATTTTTGTTTCAGAGTCAAGACTGCCTTGGCACAATTCTACGATGCTTGAACTTCGAATATACCGGCAAAATGAAGTTTAGGTCTTGACTTCGTCTCTTTTTTTTATATTTGAAGTACGTTACGAGTTTAGTGTTAAGACTGTGATCACTTCTCGGTTGATGTATAAGTGCTCGAAACTTATAAGTAAAGCGAACAAACCGATAGTTCTGAGCCTATGCCTGTAATCTGTTCGACGTATATTTATTTATAATTTAAGTATATATAAATATATAGAGAGAAAGAGAGACACACAATGCGCGCAGTGTAACTCGTTCGCTTATATTGAGAGAAATGTTTGATATGTATTAATCTCGTTAGCTTACAAGCAGAGGCTTCAGACACGAATTATCGTATGCAATAAGAAAGAATTAAAGGGACAAGTAACAACTTGAAATAAATAGGAAGCAAATACACTCTCACGCGATATATATATATATATAT
Source organism: Dinoponera quadriceps (assembly GCF_001313825.1). Taxonomy (NCBI): domain Eukaryota; kingdom Metazoa; phylum Arthropoda; class Insecta; order Hymenoptera; family Formicidae; genus Dinoponera; species Dinoponera quadriceps. The sequence continues at coordinate 104,330 of NW_014559724.1, forward strand.
ATATATATATATATATATATATATATATGTATGTATATACTTCCACACCTTATTAAACATACCCATTAGAACTCCCTCTCTCTCTACACTGAAAGAATTCCATAGTAAATTTATTTACCTTGAAGATCTTTTGCAATATATTTTAAAGAAAACATGACTAGCATAATGTTTAATTAAAACATTACATATCTTTGGTAAATATATCTAGCTTATATGAAAAGTCATGTAATTCGCGAATACTTTTGATTCTTGTGATGATTTCACTGAAAATAAATCTGGAATGTTAAATTTAAAAGCTTACTGGTAGATACTGATAAAAATGTACGAAGTGAAAACACCGTGAACCGAACGCTCACTGCATCGTCATCATACTCTTGGACAAATGATAGCTTGATTAATTTTCCTTGTTACAAGTACAAAGTGATCGTGTCAGAGCGATGCACCGTTATAACACTTTGCAAATTAAGCAGAAGCATTACTATCACCGGATAGGTTCTCCATTGGATTATTAGCCAACGGATCCAATTCTGCGAACAAGTCCAACCACGAGTTACCTTTTTGCTTTCCTGTCTTACTCTTTTTCTACGAAAATATCAGAATTGTCGCATTACTTTCACGAGACTTTCATTTTGTTGCTATTAGATTTTATCGTTACGATTACGAATCGTACTTACTTTGTCGTCCGTGTTGTTGGTTGTACTATTCTTCTGTCCCATACCTAGCGCCGCATCGCCGAGACTCTGTTTCAAAATATTTGGCGGTAGAAAAGTATCACTCGACATTCCTTCCCAGTCACTGTTATTGGCGCACTGCTTATCGTTCAGGATTTCGTCGAAGAGCACTGCGCTTTCGGAGGCCAACAGATTTAACGATTGCTGCTGCTGTTGAGCCTCTAACGACAAGGGAGATAAATTAGCCAGACTGAAGTTTGTATTGCACTCCCCGAATATATCCATCGCCAACTTCTGCTCCTCGGAACTTTTATCGAACTCAGAATGATTGTTTTCTCCGCTCTTCTTAACTAATTGTCCAGTGCCACCGCAGACATCTTTCTCCAGGATTAGATTTCCAAAGAATTCTTCGAGGCTTTTCTCATTTTCTGCGTCATTACTATCGTGCACAACGCCGTTCCTAGACGAATCTGTGATGGCGTCTAAACCTATCAGTATGTCCTTTGGTTCACCCTCTATGTCCAAGAGTTTCTCATCATGCTTATTTTTCTCTGATGCATTTTCTGAATTTGCAGTAGCCTCTTGAGCCTCTTCAACGTCATCATGATAGTCCATGTCGAAGAATGGTAATCTATAAAGAATATTATAAAAGAGGAAAATAATGATATGTGTATATTATCTTGATCTTGATTTCGTAACTTACTTGTCTTTCTCCTCTGGGTCGTCATCACCGCCAGTTTCTTGTGCCAATTTACTAGAGGTTTCAGCTAGTTCTCGTACAACTGTAAAGTCATAGTGCTGATAGCCTTTAAAGCTATTCGCTATTGCAGAGTACGCTTGTGCGGATTTTTTGGTAAAATTCAGGAGAGTCGTCTGGTATAAAACTAAGGCATGACTAAACATGTTACACCTTGCTGCTGCTAATAAATCAACCTTCTGGAGACAATCGAGAGCCAGATTGTCAAAAGCCATTTTGCCCCTAAAATGTAATAAATTTATGTTATCTGTACAATATATCCCATATATTAAAATGTAACTAAATTAAATTTCTTGCACATTACATAAATGAAACCTACTGTCTGACACGTGTTTGAACTTTTCTAAATCTTTCCAATTGTTTGGACGTATCTGGATCTAATTCTTGTGAAATATTTTTCATCCATGACAGAGCAGCTCGGTATTCTGTACGAGCTTTTTCCATCGCCTGTACATTTTGTAACGTGTCTTCAATAGCTCTCTGCCTAAATGTTTCCACCTCTTGATATAAGCGACCTAAGGGTGCTCTCAATGCAAGTCTTTGTTGACCAGAGTATGATAAAGACTTGCCAACTGCTGACATCATTTTGCCAGCACGGGTTTTGTCCTGTTTACCAGCATCTTTCAAAAAACGTCCCATAGCATTTTCTTCCTGAGCTAAATCTATATATGTGGAACATTTAAATTAATATATTATTATAAATATTAATCAAAGCTATCTTAAAGGCAAATTGTTATAATACTAATATTAATGATTGTTATTTTATGTTACGACATACTGCATAATCTTTCTTGGTATCTGTCGATAACTCTCTGTAAGTATGAACAGGACTCTTGGATACTACGGAACAATTCTAACTTCGCATCCAGCTCAGCGTCCGAAGCAATTATACATTCATCTTCCTTTTTTCCCAACTTCCGGGACAAAGCCTGCTTTGTCACCCAGAATTGATGTTGCATTTTTGTTATAGCCGAATCATCATGCATATTAGATTTCTGAACCCAACAATCAAAGGCATTTCCTGATATACCTGGTGCATTTCTGTTACTATATATGGTATGAGAAAGGTTTCTTGTAAGTTTTATGTTAACCAAGACATATAGATATTATATTCAACAAAAGGTAACACAGATATGGCTCATTTTACACGAAGTCTATTAATGGAATGAAGAGATGTATAAACTACCGTATTGATTTGATATAGTTGATGATTTTGGAAACAGACCTTGCTTTACAAGGTTTAATATCGTCGTCACTCTTAAACGCAATATTTATTAGCAAGATAAGCGCAAGCCAAGCTTAATATTAATTTCAAGACATTGATATTTAAGTAAGGGAATACTTACTAAGCATTCATGACGGAAGACTTGCTGATAAATCGGAGCGCGAGTGAGTTAGTGTTTACAGTTGCAGAACATGGATTCGAAACTGTATCGCAACTCAACCTATCACATAGTGCACTTATATCGTTCTTTGCACGCCATGGATTAAATGTTTACTGCACAATTGATAAAATTGAAGCGGCCAATACCGTTACAACGATTGGATCATTCCTGAGATGACAGTTTACCTGACAAGAAAGCCACGAAGGCTAGACATGGGATGGGTGATAATCGACCTATAAATCGATATTCGATTCCTATTTTTGTCAAGAAGTCGATTATCTACTCGATGTCTCTCGATTCGATTAATTTCTATGCGTATAATTAATTGCAATGACCTCGAAGCCTGATTCGAAAATGTGATACAGGCGTTTTAAAGAGAAAACTTTAAATTTTTTATGTATTTGTTAACGAATCATATACTCGGCCACAGAACGGTAGCAACCGTTCTGTGATCGAATGTACATTATTTTGAAAATAAAGGTCTAATATACAGTTGAGTTCTATTTGTCAGTGAAAACGTTGATAGGTTGGAAGACCTGCATCCACTGTGAGATTGCATTGAAAAACCCTACTCGATAGGTAGAGTAGAATTGTATCGACCAATCATGATAAAGAAATCTTTTTCTCCTGATTGGTCGATTAAATGCTATCCGTCGAGTAGGGTTTTTGAACGCTGCCTGACATGCGCACTCAGTTATGAACGTTTCGCGACACAGCAGTACGAAGTACGAAAAGTCGTTCCGTATTTTCCGTGGTTTGGGTTAAAACGTGAGTTATCATCATCGGGAGCATCGCACGTAAGTTTCGTCGCACCGTAGAATCGTCAGATATCGTTAAATAGTCACGGAAAATAAACATCTTGCGGAATGAATCGTTGGAAGTTTCGGGTCAAAATCTGCGGTTATGGTAGTTATAATTCATATCACTACATTTTATCCTTTCAAACCGTTGAAAGAGAATTTTACGCGCGTATTATCGTCGAGGCTATCAAAAGTAAGAGTTTCGTTCGTATATTTTGATAAGATACCGTAAAATAATCTTTGGAAGTGAACATTTAGAAATGGACCGTTGGGAGTATCGAGTGAAGTTTGCGTGTTTAATACTTCGAGAATCGAAATTGCTTCGATGGACGGAAGCTGGTTTTCGGAGAACAGTTCCGTTACGTGTCACAATTTCGGCTGGACGAAGATGAATTTCGCGCGTGAATTATTGTGCCGCCGGGAGTGCCAAAAATAAATGTCGCTCGAATGTCGTGACAGAATATCGTTAAATAAGCGTCGAAAATAACGATTCGTCGGGAGTGTCGATCAACATGACGCGCGTTCGTTGCTTTATGGTAGCTGAAACTTTGATTCTTAAACCGTTACGCGTTACATTCTCGATGAGCCGAGAGTTTCGGACACGGATTTTCGCCGGAAATATCAAGTAAAATATTGTGCGTTCGTCATGTTATGGCAGTTCGGAGTTCACGCATTGCATCCTTTGACTCATCGAAGAAAATATTGGTAAATATTAGTGAAATAAGAATCGATGACATAGACAGCGGAGAGAAGGAGGGTGGAGGGGGGAGATGAAAAAGATAGGATGTGTTTGCAGTGCCAAATCGTACGCTCCATTTGCGAATTTACATTAAATGTGAGAAATACGGAATATATATATATAAATGCAAATATAAATAAAAAAAAAATATATATATATATTTAACTGTAAATGTTTGCTCTTTGATAATGCAGTTTCTTAAGTTTTTATCCACTTTTCTTACCTTTTTGCTATATATTTTTATAAAACTGAATTTTTAGTTACACACACATATGATTATTACAATTCATAATTATTCATAATTATTACTCCTGGGTGATAATATTACCGATATTATCGATCTTTACTTTGTGTCGTAATAGTATCGTGTATACGTCGTACGATGGCGCTGTTTAATACTTAACCTCTCTCTGTATTCGCGGCTTATTTCATCCGTGCTCAGCTGTTTGCGTTTCGCTTCATGTTTGTGCTTTCGGTGTCAGCGTACCTTTGAGATTTTCCATTACCGTTATTAACGTTTTCACCTAAACAATAGAACGATAACTCATGGATCTCAGCCAGTTAATTAATGAATTGGAAAGAACCGAATTAGAGGTGAGTCTCGAGCCGCGTCGGAATTGTTTATAGGTTATGCCGAGTGTCATTGATTTATTTGCTCGTTTTACGGTGATCGCGCTGATAATAGAGTACGTTTTAACTCGATAGGTTGTTCTAATGAGAAAAATATCAACTCATTACTTGTCTCTTTGTTACAGGTTCCAGATGAAGTTACGTGTGCACAACCATATGTGCAATTGTTGGCGACATATCTCTTCGAGAATGATCTGTGAGTAGAAAATCTTTTTATACTGCCGCATTGTTTACTCCTGTTTAAAGATGTACCCTCATCTTTTAAATTGATATTTAAATGAATTCTCTTATATGACTGTTCCAATGACAGTCTGTCATGCCAGGAAAAGCCACCGACTTATACCACAGACTTATATATATATATATGAATTAAAATTTTATAACTATATAATATGTATATAAATGATGTCTAAACTGCATGAGGATTTTTAACGTTGTAATATTTACACTTTGCTCTTTATATATTGTGCTTCATTGAGTTATAAGTATATTGCAACTTATTAAAGCATGACATATAAGGAGTAAAGTATGTGATATATTAATATATTGATATGATGAAATAAATATTGAAATGTATGCTATAAGTATATCAATGCAACTGTATATAATTTATTTAAATTGGTAATTCGAAATTGAGATTACATATTTCATATTATTGGTTATATATTATATCAAGACGATGTTGATTAAATCACTAATTATATTGACTCTACATTATCACCAATATATGAAACATATTTATCTTGAAGTTATATTAATAAAAGTTTTAATTTAATAAGTATGGAGTCTCGAGGCTACCCAATTTTATAAGAAAGAATTAATATTTACTTACATATCTTACTACTATGTCAAATATTGTGGATTTTTTAAATACATTCTGCTCGCTACTATATTTTTGGGAGGAGGATCTCAACTTCCGTTAGATTCTTGAATGACTACGTTATTTTTTTGGCCTCTACGCGTTGTGCTCATTTCTCTACAATCCTTTGCGGATTATACGACCCGAGGTTATTTTTGTTTTTCTCGATGCTAAAGACGTATTCCGGAGACAAACGCGCTTTGCGTCACACGTCGTATGACATTCCGTGAATATGAAGCCGCAAAATGATCTATTCGAGGCCAATCTTATTTTCGTTGGGTGCACTGCTCGCGGCGCCCGGGCGCGCCTGTTCTCTTCTTATCGATCGGTCTGTTTGAATGAAAACGACCGACGTCGCAGATGCAACGCGAAATACTTCTGGAAGCGAATTCCCCCCAACGTGAAGGCCGCGAACGAAGAACTCGGACGGATATGGTTGGTAGGACAGCGGATGTGGCAACGCGATTGGGCAGCGGTACACGTGGCTCTCAATGTGGAATGGAGTGAGGATGTCATGGACATTATGACAGCACTTAAAGGTAGGAGCGTGTCATGAACTATTTGTGTTTGGTAAAACGAATTAATAGAACGAGAAACTCAGCCACTTGAAAAAGAATGATAATTAGGCGAAATCGGTTGTTACATTTGTTATCTAATATTTCGAATAATTCAATTTTTCCTGGTGTCATAACTATTGTAATCTTTGGTCATTACACATATAATTTATTCAGCATCAGAGGTTTTTTATTTTTATACCTTGTACTATTGCGCACACAAAACATATATATACTACACTCTGCCTTTTATATTAGTCGTGATAAATTAACCTCCTCGTTTAGAGCTCTATTTAGAGGCGTTTTATACTCGGAGAAATTAACTCGTCTAAACTATTTGTTATCGCGATTAACGGCAATCGTGGCTTGTATATTAAGTCCATCGTCTGGCTCTAAAATTATCGCGATTACAACACTGGCCGATAATCGATTATTCAAGTGGAATCTATAAGCAATGAAGTTCCTTGCTCGGAACTTATTTCGTTAAGCAAGAGGATACCTTCGCGCCTCGAGATAACGGAGCCCCTGTTTTGTCCGCAATTTTTGTAGACAAGGTACGAGAACGGATGATGAAGCTGATATCGAAGGCATATTCCTCGCTGGATTTGACGGTCTTGGCATCGGTGACCGGGCTCTCGTTGGACGAGGCGCGACGGACCGCGATTGACAGGGGTTGGAGCATCGATGGCGTTATGGTGCAACCGCGCAAGCCTGACGAGGATGAGTGCAATCTGTCGAATGAGGTCTGCCTGACTGAGGACCAGCTGCAGAAGCTCACACAATTCGTGTCCTTCCTAGAGAATTGAGGACTCTCCCCCCGATCCCGACGGGTAAAAAACACGTGTCGAAAAATCTCAGCGCCGTCTTTAACCGTTTGTACATACGCGCAAGTAATCCTATTATATAAAGAAGGAAGTGCGCGCCAAAAGTAGCATCATCCGTGCCCCGGTTGTAAAATAAGTATACCCGGCGAGAAGAAGAGAGAGAGAGAGAGAGAGACCGAGGGAAGTGGGGAAGAGAGATGGATAGAGAAAGCTACCTACGCGATTTGTCCGTTCGATCGGAAGGATAATTCAATGAAGCTTCTCGCAAGCGTGGAGTCAACAACTATATTAATCGATAATCAGCTGTGCGTGCGAGCGGGCGGACTGGCATTTGCAGAGCGGGATCCACCGTGAGGAACTCTTCTTTTCCTCCCCTCCCCCGACTCAACCCCTGCGCGGTTGCCTACCCGATGTGGATTCCCTGAAAATACTCGCCGTTAGCAACCGTTCGCATCGTTGTAATTATCAAAGTGGATCGCCGCAGTTAGAATCGTGCAGGTAGTCGTTAACGTTCTATAGTGCGACGAACGTGCCTCTCCGGCGCGCGCGACACGTGCGCGACGTGCTAACAATCCTCACGCGTGATTCTCGCGTGAATCGATCGACGGAAAGTACAGGTGAGGAAGAAACTGTCTTGTTCAAAGCGGCGTTCGATTTTGATAAAGTGTGTTATAATAACAAGCAAGTGAGTGTGTATTTGTTCCCCCTCTGTGTTCACCGACCACCATTGTCCTCACCGCAACACACATTCCCATTGACATCAGTCAAATACGCGTTCCCGAGAGCTGCTAATAGCGAAAGCACATTTTCGAGTGTAACACAAATTGATGAACGACCGCGAGCAACTTCCCTTCGATTTGCATTGTTGCCGAACAATCACTGTTGGAGAAAAAAAAAAGCGAAAAGTTAGAAAGAAAAAGGAACACGTCGAGCGGCCTATATTACGGGGTTTGTAGAGTCCACCTTCGCATTCACACTGATCGACATAGTGCGGATTCCCGATATCTCTCCCTTCTAGTCAGCACCGTGTGAGACGAAAATTCATCGATATTGGTGAGAACTCGCTCTGAATCAGCGAGATCGAGCGTTATTAAAATAACGACGGGAACCGCGATAATTTCGATTTCCACACGGACTCTCGCTGCGACGACGGTCGGCAAAGGCGAGCGTGTTTCCGCGGGAGCGTTCGCGCGTGAAAGCCCGGTCGGCGTGCGCGAAAAATCGCCGGGGAGATTCAGCGGGGTTACGTCACGCAAATCAAGTCCTCCCGGGCTCGGAAAAGTCCGCCGCGCGGACAGGTATGTGAGGTGTGCTCCGGGCACGCTCCGCGCGGCAATTCTCTATGAAATCGATTCCGGGCCGAGCGGCATTGTTATGTGCTGTGCCGCTGATCGCGTTACGCAATCCCGCGGGTATTCTCGGGGAGACCGGCGGGCAGGTAGCTCGCGGTCTCCCCCCGCAGCGCACCGCTACTCGGAGCCTTGCTCTTTTTTGGGCTCCGGCGCACTCGAGAAAGTTGTTGCACCAGTATTCGCCGGTCCTACACGCGTCGTTAGTACGTAGATCGCGTTGCTCTCGCACGCGCGTCGCTAATCTCGCACCTCGAGCCTATCACTCTGCAGAATGCTGAAAAGACGCCGTCTCGAAGTGACCGCGGGATTTCTTCCTACGCTATAGGGCAAGAGCGATATAATCGTCGAGATACGCGCGTTGCTTATTACATTTCTCTCTGACCGAATACTTCTCTGTGTACAATAATGATCATCATTCCCGACTTTTTCAAGAAACGAACAAAGGAACGTGTCATTCTACACTTAGAAAAAAAAACCGGTTGGATCGACGTTAGGTCGACGGTCACTCTTATTCAAAAAAAATATCTACACCGAACAAATTACGCGTTGGTGTAACGATACTTTGAGTTGATACAGTGACCAAATCGCAATCGTTGAATCAATTGATAACTCATTACAGCAGCTGTATAATTTCTTCAGTGGGCTAAAGGTTGTGCTTGAAAAAATTGTCTTCGTCTGAGCAACCTCGAGTCGAAATGTTAGTTTTACATTATGTTTTCAAAGAGTCTCCTTGAAAACATAATGTAAAACTAACTATGTTTTCAAAGGGTCTACATTGTGCTTCTTTGACGCTACAAATGGAAACTTATTTCCGTTTTCTTCACTTGAAAACTTAGTGTATCGAATGTAAAATTTCGGGATATTTCGTTGATTCTACCACTTTTTCTCCTCAATATAAGATAAATCTCGAGAGTTTGTCGACGACACGAAAGTGACTTGAAAACATTTCTGTAAACTCTGAAATGCCGCTTAATTAATAGATGATAAATTCTTATTCGCGTTGCGTCTATTTTTGAGTGAATATTATTTGGGCATTATTTTAACACGTATTACCTATAATCGCGAAGTTAAAATTAACGCCAAATATATATTGATCAAAAGGGATTGTAGGCGATGTTTGTAGCTCTTCACTGTCTTCTACGTAACGCACCTCCGCCAGATTCTCACACCTGTGGTCTTAACGCGGCGCTCTCCTCGGCGCTTCGAGGAGCGTCGACGAACGTGAGAATCGCCACGGAGATCTGCCGCGTTTCCTCGCGAACGATTGTTTCGATCTCCGTGCGCACGGTGCATTATTCGATCCGACCGGGTTCGCGGATATTTCGCGAGGAATATGCATGCTAACGAGAAGTCGAAACGCTCGTCTGCGCTGGATCGCGCTTCTATTATGCAGGATAGAACATGCATATCATGGCGTACCCTCCGGAGTCACGACGGTGAAAGCCTTTGTGCAACGTTGCTCTTTTTTTTCGCGGAATAGATTGAAATGTGTTTTTCTCATATAAATCTCATTACATTAAAATCAGTTTATACTCTAGTAACGCATGTCATTGGCGATATATTGGTATTTATTGGACGAATGTTGCTCAATATAAAGCCAGCCAGACAGCGAAACCAAGCAGAAGCAGATGTTGCGCAGTATCTGCCATCAATTTATTGACAACTTGCTAGCAGAAATATAATAGAATTTATTGGCAGAATATGATAACAGAACCCTCGAATGATAAGATCGAGTCGGATCCATATTCTAATCTGTCCGGCCGACTTTATATTGAGCAACATTCGCTCAATATATCCCAAGTGAATACCAAGATAACTAATGTTAGACCAATATATTGCGCGAGAAATCGTCTACTGCAACCGGTATAAAAACTGTTCTTTTCTTTCTTGCAAATATAATGCCACCTAAATATGTACTATTTTGTATCAATCAACAATTGTGATGTTACACTTGGTTATAATTCTCTCATGTCGAATAAACTTTCCATCGCCGTACAATTGTACTTCTATCCAAGTGTGTCGGCAACAACTCCTTTCTTTTTTGCGCGACTTGAACGGTCTTCACGAGTAGTATCGTGACGCCGACTCGTGAAACATCTCCACGGGCCTTCCGCGTCTCGGGATCGCGCGTGGTAGCCTCGATCCCCGCCCGTCGTCGTTTTCGCGACGTGCAGGAAGTCGTTAGAATCGCGATCCGCCCGGGCGGATCATCGCGCGCACTAATTTTCGCGCGCGTTAATTCCGACGTGGGAATGCTCGCGCAGAAAAGCGCGACCAACCTGTCGAAGAACGCGGCGGAGGAGAAGGAAGGCGTGTTCCCACGCGCTCGTACAAGCGTGCCGGCCTATCCTAGACGCGCCGTTCCGTATCGGGAACGCGCGATCGGCGCAATAATCGGTATCGAAAAAGGCGCTCGGGATCAGCGGGGGGTTGCAAAGCGCGGCCCAGGATGTGGCCCCGGACGGCCCGATGACGGGGCCCGACCCCGGGCTTGTACCTCGTACGCGCGGTTTCCACGAGCTCCGCTCTCGCGCGCCGTTCGCTGAATAATGCAGATTCATCGTCGCTCTCCGGCCGGCCGATGATTGCATCGCGATATCGCGCCGATATTCTTTTTCGCCGTCGGGGGAGGGCGGTACGACGATCACGAGCGCTTCTTCGCGGGACGTAGCCGCTTCGTGGATGCGCCTCGCTCGCGTATTGTCGAACACGGTGTTTCGCGGCGCTATCGGTCTTCGTTAACCTTTCGGTGAAACCTGGCTCGCCGGGTCCAGGGGAATTTGTCTTGGCCGGGTCCGCCGATTCAGTTGCATCCTCGATTTAGCGGGCTAACGAGGGAAGTGATTGCCCTCTTGGCACTTTGGAAGTCAGACCGGTTACTTTGCCGCGCGTCCAAATTCGGCTGTCTCGGGGAAGGAAATCATTTTTCGACACAGTTCTCGGTGAAAATTTACTATATTTTTAACTATATATAAGTATCAATGATAATAACCTTATATACGAGTATATTTCTACTATTATTCCAACTATTATTCTTCTGGTTAAAACCAGAAAAAAGGATATGATTGAGACCGAGAATAACTATAATTTCTTTCAGTGTTGAAGTGGACGTAGTTGACGTATATAGTGAAGCGTAATCGATATATAATCATATATCGAATAATAATTGAAATTTAGCGTGCGACACGTAACATGTTGATGTAATACGATACACGAATTTGGATCGTATCGGGTTCCATAGCGCTTTAAAGATACTCGAGAATATCCGAGTCGAAATTTTAAATTTTATATTAAGTCTTCAAGTGGAGAAAACGCTTCCATTTGTGGCATCAAAGGAGCACAATAAGTGCTCTTTTAATGTTACAAATGGGAGTTGAGACCTCCAGAGTCTAAATTTTAATTCTACCGTAAGTCTTCAAGTAGAGAAAACGGCGATAACTTCCCATTTGCAGCATCGAAGGAGTATAACAAATGACCTTTGAAAATTTAATATAGGAAACTAAACTAGACTTAGGCCATGTTGTACCGACTCCTTATTTTAGCTTTAAGCGAGACTTAAAATTTTTAATTTCTCGTACCAAAGCAAAAGCGACATCTAAAGTATTTTAATTTACGCTTATTTCATAAAAATTCGTGCAAATTACAGCATTTTAGGTATTATTTTTGCTTCGGTGCGACAGATAAAAAATTTTAAGCTTCGCTTAAAGCCAGAATTACGTTGCTGCTACGGGGCTTTAATGCAGGACTAAAATTTCGATTCGGGTAAATAAGTGTCTGTCAGCTGCGGCTGTTAAAATACTACGCGATGACACAACATATACGTGTTTTCCTACGTGTTATAAAAGTGATTGCACAATTTGCAGAAACGCAGAAAGAGTTTTAAGGACCGTGATTACTTTGATATTTCGTGAAAGACGTGTGTATGGAATTAACGTAAACATCCAGCTTTTACACTGTATCCCTTCGCGAAGCGGAGAATGAAACTCCAACCTCGCGCCGGAGATTTACGGGAATGTAATTTATTCACCCTACGGCGAAGTAATCGAAGCGGCTATCAAGCGGTGAAAGAACACCGGTCCGGAGTCTCCATGATGAGCCGCCGCCGCGAATACAGACATTAACGGGTGGATCCTCTATCCGTTCGATCGTCCACCGTCGACAACTTCTATTTTGCGACGCGTAACGCTTTACCGTATCACAGTGTCTCGTTGCCGCTCGAGACATCTAAACGCATCCTTTCGATTTATCCTGAAAGTTACAAATACGACATCGTGATTAAAGGATTATAGAATCAAGTATTTCAAGTTTACACGTGAAAATTCACGATCTGCTGATAGAATCAAGCGCACAAAAGTTAACCTTCGAGCAAAGTTCATACGAGCCGACTCGTAGAGAAGTATTTTATAATATTTTTCGATTAGAAGCATAAAGCATTTTTTATTCTCACAATAAGTTAGAAAATATTTAAAAGTAAACAAAATATATCGGAAAATATGTGAAATATCTGAATGATAACAAGCATTAAAATATGGATTCAAGCTTGTTAAGCGGGCGTGTCCCGGATTAACTCGAGCAGCACCCTCCGTTAACGGGATGTTGCGTAAGCCTCGCACGACGCGTAGCCCGCCAGTATCGGTACCCGATTTCAGGACTTTCAACGGAGGGCCTGGAGTCCGCACGACGCGACGCGGAGTATTAGCGAAGACAAGCGAGCATCAGTTTGCAACATTAAGCGCGAAGGTGAGAGGCGAGAGGGAAGAGCCGGGTTACACACCGGTTACCTCAGCTGACCTCCCCTCGTAAGAGTACGCGCCGGTGACTCGCGTCTTCTTTCCCGAGCGAGCGAGCGAGCTCGCGCGCGCGGCGGTGACCTTTGCGCGTCGCGGAAAACGCCGATGCTCTCCGCGCGCGAACGGAGCGAGCGAGCGGCACGAATCGAACGAACGCGACTAGTCGATTTCGTAAGTCCCCTCGCGCGCACGGCGACGGTGGTGGCGGCGGCGACGGCGGAAGAGCCGTCGGGGTGAGACGTCGAGGACGAGGAAAGCGGATGATGATACTGATGATGATAATGATGATGAAGAAAAAGAAGAAGCGGGAGACCAGCGAAGAGCGAGACGAGGATTTCCTTTCGCCGATTTTCCTCTTCGTTCTCCTCCACCTCCTTTCTCCTCCTCTTCTCGGGTTCCCCGTGACCTCTCGGGTGCCGGATCGAGTTAGGGGTGTGGACGGTTTCGTGGGGGGGGGGGGGGGCATTTTCGAGGTTTAAAGGCGATAGCGCTCGGCAACGGCGCGAGTTCGTTTTATACGTGTAAGGAGAAAAGGGCGCCCGGGTTTCAGAGTGACCTTTTCTTCTTGATACCACTACTAGGGTATTTTTATCGCGCGGGACGCTACTTGCACGCCTCTAAATGTGATCGATAAGAATCTGCGTCGCAACTATCCGCGTCGCGCGGATTTTTCACCTAATCGGAGAGCGCGAGCGGTTCCGAAGCATCGCGACGCGATGCTGCGGCGCTCGATAACGGCGCACTGTCGCGGTCGGATTTGCGACTCGGGTGAAAAGCGCGCTGGCTTTTACGTATAATGGAAGAGCTACGGGCAAGATTATATTGCGGGGAGGGATTGTGCAAGTTATACCATTTTTTTTATTACTCTGACATTTAGTCCGATTCAAGCTTTTAGCGCGAAAATATACGTAAGCGTGTAAATGGTAGGATTTTTACTCTTTCCCCTGTGATTTTGAAACGTTCTGCCTTCCGCGTTGATGAACGGTTTGCGAGTGCTCGGATAATGCACACTGTCTCGACTACAAACGATCTGCTCGGTAGTTATTCCGTTACCTCAGATTCTTTCCGAAAAATTATGCGAACATTTCGGAAATTCACAAGTATCACGGTAAGATAATTACCTTTGAAAATGTTGGTCTTGCATTGGGCCCTACTTGGTTCTACATCAAGTTTTCAAGTGGAGAAAACGGAAATAACTTTCCATTTGTAGCATCAAAGCAATACAACAAAAGACCTAACGAAGACTTAATGTAGAACCAAGTAGACTTAATGTACTCTCTAAATTTCTCGGAGTGAGTTCTAGGTTAGAGTGGCGGCATTTTCACTCGCTCGGAGAACTCGCTCCCAAGCGAGTGAAAATATCATCACTCTAACCTAAAACTCATTCCGAGAAATTTAGAGAGTACGACTCAAATTTCGACTCGAGTTCGATCGGAAAAATGAGAAACGTTGCGTTCAGAAAATCTCCGGTAACGGTGGGGGATGCTGGAAAATACAGCCACGGTCTACATGACCACTCTCTTCGTCATTACGATTCAAAGCGGAACGAGTACGCTGTGTCTTCTCGCGTTCAATTATCCGGCATGGCCTCCTCGTTGCGTAATCGAGCAATCCACCTCACAGGAGTTTGCATTCTGACGATAATTCCGAGGTTCCCTCTTTCTTCGATCGACGTCATCCCCCTCGTTAGAAACCGACCGAGTCGTCGTGTTCCCCGTGGATCCGGCGGGCCTTATGTCATCGAAATGCTCGTTACCGAACTGAGTTCGCGCGGAAAGTGTGTCGGTATACTTACCGCTGACGTGCGCTTCAAGTAATGCGCACCACGCATCGCGATGAGCCCAGAAGTACTGACAGCGATCGTTGAACATATTGTCTCCGTCATAGTAGTAGTCGCATGCTCTCAGCACTCTTTGACACTTCGGGATCCATGACGATTAATCATCATGCACACCTGCAATCTACGATCGGAGCATTTTATGGCAATTCGCACAAAATGATTTTTCAACATTAGAACAGTTAATAGAGCTATACCTCTTCTTATTGAAGGCTGTACAAGGCGCGAAGAAAAGTACATTGTGGAGTCACAGCAGGTTATTTCGAATTTTCCTCATTTCTTTTTTTTTCGAGAGAGGAGATATATTTTATTATTTATATCGCGTGTGCTATTAACGTGAAACTTCAATAGTTTGTATTCCAGATTTGGATTCCGAGTTGTTGAAATCCGTTTTTCTCTCTCTCTCTCTCTCTCTTGCTATCATAGCTGAAGCAATACGCCGATAATTTCGATATAAGTAATTTAATTTTGTCGAATCGTCTCTTTACTTTTTCATCAGTATCACTGATACTTGTATATTAACGACGCGTACCGATAAAAAAGTATCCGGTTATAACATGTACGATTGGTTTACATCGGCAAACTGAGGAGAGAAATTGATTGAAAGGTTAAGTTAGCGCTAAAACAAACATGAGACGATCGATCATGCTCTTTCAAGGAACATATTTTATCTGTTTTATGAAAGCGTAACATTATTTCTGCTTAGAAAATCACGTGTAAATGTATGTTTCCCCTCCTTTTTTCCTTTCTCCTTTTACAGTCGAATGTTATATGTGTAGTTCAACGATGTTAGAGATTTATTTTAGACTTCAGCTTAGCTAAAAAGAGCTGTGATAGAATATAATTTGATTTAACTACGGATAATCCGCTATATCAGTGCGGATATTGAGAAACGTTATTTCTTAACTTGAAATGGCAGACGACAGTCCTCTCAGAGTCTTCTCTCGAAAATTTCATCTTATTGTGCGAATGAGTGTGCAAGTGTACGCGGCGGTGAACGTAATTTACCTGGCAGGGTAATAAGGACTTTTGGTATCCACGATGATCGAAAGCACGCGGGGGAGTTCGGCCCGAGACAAATCGATGATCCCCTCGTTCGATCGCGCATACGTTCCGCGTGCACGGGATGCAATTGTGCAAAGGTAACGATCGGCTTTCTTTCCTCGTGGTATGCCGCGGAGAAGGCGCATTCTGAGCGCACCCACCGGAGTACCATCGACTCGTCGGCCAACTCGAACGGGGACAAAGGCGCGATCTACAGGGTGTCCCACCACTGTGTGTGCCGGATGTGTGTCTTCGATTGCAAATCAGGGGAAAGGTTGCCGACCTTTTTCAATCTTGCGTCACTTTCTTCTTTTTCTTTTTTCGGAGCAATTGCGGCATCATCCGGTGAATATTGCAAATGTTGGCATAACTAATTCCTCGGGGTTGTTTATGAGCAATGAAATCTTATCTTCAATTAGTCGGGCCAATAAATTAACGATACGAAATTTAATGTCAAGTGTCACGGCACGTCGCGACGTTGCTCGATGCGTTAGGTATTAATGGGTCACGTCTAATTGAACTTAGAGGCCTGGAAGCGGGACGAGGATTATTTTTGTCCGGTCGGGATTGGATCTGTCTAAGATATAATTAGCTTAACGTTAACCACGAGAAAATTGCACGTAATATGACCGAGAGGTCCTGCTGAGAAATTTACGGTTGGAGGAATACCCTGTATAAATGTACGGGAATACTGTGCCGGGTGAGATCGCCATTGCGGTCGCAGGAGAGGGAACGAGGATGATCGCGATAAAGAAACAATCGAACTGCGTCCCGCCCACGGATCCGCCAACATTCAATTGTGTCTTCTCTTCTCCGACCTGCCGTCCCCCGGTGTCTCCTCGTTTCCCTCGCCTAATCGAACAACAAACGCTTCGTAGCGCACTTTCAGCGGCGCAACACCTGCGTAATATTCGTCGTCGCATGAGCTCACGAGAATCGATCTGAAAAAAGGCCCTTCGCGTCAAAAGTCTTACATCCGTTACTCAAGGTCGTTCATCCGATTAAAGAACTCGAGGAATAAGGCGGTGTAGAGAAAGTATAGAGGTTGGTCTTCCAACTCGGAATCAAGTTTAGAATGCAAACCTGGAGGAGTTGTGGAGTTTGATATTTCAGCAAAATATTGTGTTAATATTTTCTTGTAAAAGATAGATGAAGTATTACGATAAACGGTGAAGAAGGAATATTTAGCGCAACAGAACTTTAACATGTTGAGTTCTAAATTTGTACAATATATTATTACAAATTTATATCTATGGATGATTATATTATTAATGCTATTATTATATTAATAATTTCCGTCGAGTGTTATTCGAGTCGTTAAAAATTGAATCGATTGAAAAGAGAGAGAGAGAGAGAGAGAGAGATTCTCGTTTTGATTATATATCAGAGAGCGATCTACGATTAACCGAAGTCTAAATCCTAAAGGGATTTTGGGCGAAAGATTTTAAGCGCGCGAACTTCAGTTATCTTACTTCTCAATCGGCCATCCGATTCGATTTCTGCACCGGCTTGCCCGGCTTACTCGGCTATCGCGATAAGTAGCTCGGCCTCAACGAATAGATCGTATCGTAGAAATTTTGCGGTCGTTTAAGCGTTCTCGTGCTCGGCGAAGTACGAGCGAATACGCATCGTTGCATAACGCGGCAGAAAATATCTCATATTGTTGCAAAATCGCGCTAGCCGAGCAATAACATCGCGCTTCCGATCCTGAGAACGCGGCAGCGAGGGATTCTCGACCCGCCCCGAAACGGAGATATCGCTTTTCCCGCGCTCTTAATCCGCTCAGCCTCGATAACACCCTCCGAACACCCACAATGGCAATCAATTATCCAGAGATCTGGTCATTCTGTTGGAAGAACATCCTGACCCTCCATGAACGCGAAATCGCTTCCCTTGGAAAGGAAACGCCGATTTTCCTTATCGAATATAGTTTATTGATACAAGGATGTACGATCACTTTTTGTTTCTTCTTATCTACGTTTGTCGAAAATGATAAAAACAGAAATGTTGGAAATACATAAGCAGTTTTAAATTTAAATATCATAATATCATTTGGAACTTTTCTCTTCGCCACGGGGGATTAACGGTATACGGCGTTTAAAGGAAGCGGCGGGCACCGCTACGTCGCATCCTTTGCTCCTAATCAGGAAATAAGGAAGTTCGCCGGAACGTGCGGGGTCGCTATTCTTCGACCAGTCTTCCATTTCTATTGGCAGCATTTAGTGCCGTCGCACTCCAAAAAACAAACACGACTAAGCTCTTTTCCCGGTACCACGATTACTGACCCGATAGAACCCCGTCCGTGTTGTTGTTCGCAACAATATCGTGACTGCCCGCGAAGTAATCCGGAGAACCCTTCGGAAGTTCCAGCGCGGAGCCGCTTCTTCCGCGCGGTATCCTTGCGCTGCAAACAGAATTATCCGAGTCCGAGACCGTTTTGCAATCGCCCTGTATAAGGAGCAGTCAGATTACACGAGCTTCTAATTTCAATCACCCGCCTTGCTCCTCGTCCCGATAGACGCCCGTCGTGGACTCTTCAACTTTGCCATTTCGAACGTTGCGCGCATATGAGTTTCGTACCAGGAAATATTAGTTTTGAGATTACGCGGTATTTCCATATTTCGTGTGGCAGTACTTGTAATGATAGAAGAAGAAATATATCTCTCTTGTGTTCTCTGGGAATATTACCTTAAGAGAACGCAATCGTGTTGTAAGCCTGGTAAAAAGTACTATAACAAAGGAATAATAAACGCCAGAACGCATATATGAAACATGGAACGTTCGTTTTGGAACAAGCATGCAGTTACGCGACACATTTGGCTATCGTTCTTGAATTTTTTGTGAGCATGTCACGAATTTTTTTCTATTCGAATCTCAACGACACCGTTTCTTTCTCTTTCGCATCGATAGCAAGAAGATTAATACGCTGAAAGAAAAATATATTACATTCACACAGATAAATATTTGCCAAGGAATATTGAAGTTTATTATTTTACTTGGATTAAGTAAATATATTACTCTTGAATGTGGTACTTTTCTCTCTCATTGTGCTACATTCAAGTAATATTTACTAAATCCTAAGTAAAATAATTATTCCAATATTCCATAGCTGACATTTACTTGAATGTAACACTTATTTTCTTTCAATATAATATTGCTTGAAAATACAAAATAATATTTTCTGATTTTTTATAATATTTGTAATACCGTGTACATGCTTATCTCAACTTCAAATTAATTATTTAAGTAACGAAATAAATGTATAGGAACGTGATTTTGTTTGGTAAATATGAGGTTTATGAGTGGTTCTTTTGACTCGCCACTGAAAATACGATACTCGAGAGTCTCGCAATCTCCTTAAAGATTCATAGCATCATGTGATATTTAACCATCAGGCGCGATCACCCCCGAAAGCCTCGCGCGCGTCCTCATTCTTTCTCTTCCTAAGAAAAGCCGGGCGCGCGATTCTCGCCTCAAAGTAACATAATACGCGAGAGCTTTTCCGCGGACTCACGATCGCTGCCCCCAGATAGTTCTCCTCGCGCGGTGGCTTGGTACGCTAACGCGAACATGCGCGAGACTTCTGGGATTTCGCAAGCGCTCGGCAGCACTCTCGGAGGCCGGAGATAAAGAGAAATACCTGAGGAGGAGGTGCAGGTGAGGCGGAGAGAAAAAGAAAGGCAGAGAGAGAGGGAGAGAGTGCTGTCGGGGCTCGACGGGGTCCGGAGAGGGTCGAGGTAGTGTCGGCTGCGAGACTCGGCAACGAGCCGAGAAAGCCCGGGATAGAGACCTAGCGATAGAGCAGACGCGGAGCAGAGCGTTCGCCGATCTAGGCGCTCGAGAAAAGAGAAAGAATGAAAGAGAGAGAGGGAGAGGGGAGGGAGAAAGAGAGAACAGAGAATATGGGATCACCCGGGGTTAGGGTTCGCGATGCTGCGCCCACGTAGCCATTGTCTCCGCTTTCGTGCGCCGCGGGAAAAAGGACGCGAGTTGCCTACGGTGCGCGCTCGCGTGGAGCTCGCGCGTCGACCCCTTCTCGCCCGCGGGATGCACCGATACTTCGTTTCCTTGAGCGAGAGAGAAAGGTGCATCGACGGGGCGACCAACGAGGATACGCGCGGGTTATCGGTGTAGGAGAGCGGGGTCTCAACCGCCGGTTGACAAAGTGAGCCGAGGTTGCGGAGGCTCGTTTAACCCTAGCGCGACCGAGCTGTTTGTGGCCGCACCTCAATCTTCATTTTTCTTTTTCCGATATGTAACCGCGCGTACGCATCATGAATAAACGCCCCGAAGTGGATGCCGGGATTGGTGAGAACTTTACGGCGGATCGAGCTTTCACGGTTTGCGAGTGATTAACGGCACTTTTCCCCTACCTTACAAAGTAGCTGAGTTTTCTTCCTTTCTCTCTCGACAACGCATCCTGCAAGATGTCGTACACGAGACTTTTTTCTCTCTTGTTTTTAAATGTAAAGTATCGGTCGAGGTATTAGTCGAATTGATTGACATTAGTTGAGCGGCAAACGGTAGACCGAGATGATGAACTATTTTCAGACGCGACGTCGTAGCGACCGCCACTTTTTTTCTACGCGCGCGACAACATACGTCGGGGTGGGCACATCGTACGTTTTTTAAATGAATATACGTCGTCGGAGTCGACGGGACCAAACGCGTTCTAATCTCGTTAGGCGGGATGACGTCAGGCCCCATCCTCTCGCGTCTTTCCAATTTGCGGCCACCATGGACGATTAGACACATCGATGACTTTTTTGCCGCGAAACGAGGCGAGCATCGATCGTTTTTTCTGTCGACGTGGCCGACGTGGTCGCAACGCGCGCGATGCACGTTCATCAAATCTCGAAGTTTGCGAAAATTCTAATTTTTTACGCAATGTGTCTCTTATTGCCGTGATTATTAATATATAGAGCATGATAAAGCGTCGAGGGAGAATAACGTCAAATCGTATATTCTGCGATCTGTCTGTCATGTCCGAGCGAGCGAAAGCGTCAATCTGGTAGAAGCAATATTATCGGGTAAATCAGTTACCCAGATACAAGCATTATTATTTTTGCTTCATATTTTGTTTTCGCGCATCGACAGTTAGATTTGCGCTTGTTATCGCTCCGATATGAAAATGAGCAACATTAAGAATGATCGCGTGCGAATTAGAAAAGATACGTTAGTCACTTGCTGATACATCCATTCTATATACGGAGATGATAAAATTGACGAAAATTTATATAAGAAGAGCTATATATACATGTGTGTATAATATTCTATCTGTATGTACCATTCGTTACATACTTCTGTTATCTCATTATCCTATCAACTTGTTGCATTATGTATCAATAACTTGACATTAGATTAGAACGACCAACGCCATCCGGTGACTTGGCAGTAGGAGTCAAAGAAATGTCATATGTCCCGGTGCAAGACACGACTTGTTTCAAGGACAACATCCGTGCTCCGTCCTTCTCGCAAATTTATCTATCACCTTAATATGATAAATTGTCAAGGTTGCGAGTTTATGATTATGAATATCCCGACGCATGCGTCGCGGACAATTTTATCAGTGTACATTTAGCGGTGGCGCGTGCGTGCTCGATTGTCGCGTGTCGTCGGGATTCGCCCCGCGTTATTAGCGGACGACGATGACAATGGATCCCAGATGAATGGAGTGCAAGGGAATCTGATGGCTCCATAGCGCCGTCGTCTGTTCCGGGTAGCGGCCACCAACGTCGCGCACGACTTCTCCCGATGGTTCCCACCTACCGTAGCCGCGAGGTCGAGCCGGCTGGCTCTTAAACGTATCGCCGTTCTTTAACAATCGTTTTCGTACCACCGCGCTTGTAATTAGACACGATGTTCGTGTTAGCGAAACCGAGCCGCTCGCGACGCCGCGACTTGAGTGTCGGTCACGTGTCTCCCGCGACGACATTTTTACCCACGGCATCTACGTTAACGCGTATTATTTATTCCCCCTCTCTCTCGCTTCTCTGCGTTACGTTGTATACTAATCGGGATTGTCCGTGTGAAGTCACGAATGTGCGAGGGCTTCCGCAATATCCCTTTTAACTAATGATATTTATACTTATAACGCGTCGAGGGAACAAATAAATGTAAAAATTGCTACGTTTGTCCCCGTCGTTCTCCCTTTCACTCACCGTTTGAAAACTCGGTTGTCTCGCGAGTGATAAGTTCCCCGTGTAATCGTGCGATACGCTCATTAGGGGGACGACTTTCTATTTCGAGGGAATGCGATATTTTGAACAGTCACGGCTTGCGCACGAGAGCCACGCGGAAACTGGTCAATGTCAATAGCGATTTACGCGCGTGGGAGTATCTCTCTCTCTCTTCTTTCCCTTGGTCTCTCCGAGAGTGGCGGCGATTATCGGCACTCGATCTCGCGGTCCGTCGATCGCAGTACGCCTATCATCAGCGCACTTACGTAAATTTTAAAGAGTTATAGACGTCGAAAGTGCCTTCGATGACGTTAGTCCCGAGAAAGAGAAAGAGAGAGGGAGAGATAGCGAGAACCGTTAGGTCTCTCGCGAGAGCGATCATGCGCCGTCCGTCGACACTGCGTTCCGCCCTCTCGTTGCGCTTAATTCCCGAACGATCTATTGTCTCCTCTCGTTCGCAATTTTTACGCCGGGGCGCCGGCTGCGAGTCACGACTAATCGAGGCTTAATCGCTCAATCGGCTTTATTCGCCCGATGCTAATTTCATATACAGGATGTGCTGAAATCGCCGGATATTTTTTCCACCGCGGATTCTGCGACCAATTTGGAGCCGATTCTTCTTCGAAAATGTCGAGAAACTTCGATAAGCGGCTTCTGGCACGTTAGATTTCACGAGAGAAGATTTACGACACTGTCATACTTCTTTAAACGCGCGAGCTCATTTTTCGGACATCTCCGGAGTTACGTAAAGCATCGTTTGCTTAAAAAAATGCGATATGCTAAATTTAGCATCCATTCAAATTCATCAACGCAGTTACGTAATTATTAAATAACGTATCCCGTAGTTTCGTCCGTGTAGAATGATGCATTTTTCTTATCTCACTCACAATCGACTAATTAAGCTTTGGCAGACTTGGGCCACGCGTAATTAAAAACAAGGACGCCTGTTACTTGAGAAAGAGGTTGCCATACTATTCCGGAATCTGTCCTTCTTCTCGAGCCTCTGATTTCAATTATTTACCAGCAAGGGCATTGTCAAGAGCAGAATACTCGATCTATTCGCCGAGTACATCTTATGTATCTTTTTCGTTTTTAATGAAATGTTGAATGGGGTGTGCTTTCTCTCTAAATTTCTTAGAGCGAGCTTCGCTTCAATCGAGTAAAAATATTGCCACTCTAACTTAGAAATGGTACGAGTTTGGAATGAGGTTTCTCTAAGAAATTTAGAGAGCTCTAAATCCACACACACACACACACACACACACACACACAGGCACATTTTTTATTACTTTTATTTTAACCTATTTAATAATAGAGTCAGTAGCCCGTGGAAATGACGGCGCGGATTAAATCGTATTCAATTATATTCGCATTAAAATTTCTCTCTGCGCGCGAGCGGCAGAATCGTATTTCTGGGATCTTCTTTCGTGCTTGATTCCGCGAATCGAGCGTAATCATTGCGTTGCGCAATTATGCGTGGTGAAATAATGAGTAGCGGCGGGCGCGTTAACGCGGACAGGTTCATTTCCTTCTCGTTCACCGCGAAGAGAGGCACGAATCAATCACCGGCTGGGCTTATCCTTCCTCCTCCACCGACATCCCTCTCAGTTCTAATCACTCACGCAGCGATCAGCTGCTCTGCGTCTAATTTAATCATATCTCCTCACGCTTGACGAGGAGGCACGATATCGAGCAGAGTCTCATAGTACTACCACTTGGCCGCCCCCACTCCCACATATAGTAATTGACGTAAATCCCTGTACACCTGAATATGCACCCCGTAACGCAATTAGATTCGCATTTATTTCGGTGCAGAGCCGCGACAGCGTGAACGTGCGAATATATAATTATGGGAAGTTTTACGCTGCTGTCCTTTATTTATAATTCCGTATTTTTCTACAGCGACTCGCGCTAATGACGCGATGAAAATAGTTCAATGGCACGCGGAGTACCTCTCTCGAAGCTGTTGCGCGACGAAAAAGTCGTTACGAGTATTCTTATTGTGCAACTCTCTTTAAAGAGACGCAACGCTTGCTCCGGTACTTTGTTTCCACTTTTAATAACCCTCCAGGTATTGAAAGTGGAAACAAAGTGCCAATATAATCAAGCATTCCCGGCTCTCCGAGCGGACTGTGCGCGCGGATTCAGGTCGCGGCTGTGTATCAACGATTAAACGGTAAACATTCGCAAATAGGACGGAAATTAATTTACAAGTGAATTCTCGCGCGCCGCATCGGTTTCCATTCATCGGTTCGTAAAACGCGTCCGTTCAACCAATTTACCGATGTTGTGATTCGCAATCTCCGCCGTTCACCGCTACTGCAGTCTAATTAATTTCTTCGCGCGATACGTCGCTATCACGGATACTGTTATCGCACCACCGCGTGTTAACCACGCGCGTTAACGGCCGACGACGACGAATCCGCATCCTCGGATCCGCGATCCGGAGAGGGAACCCGGAGCCAGCCTCTTCCAGAGCTAGGCCGCACAGCCCCTTCCCTGTGCTGTCCTCCCGCCCCTCTCTAATCGCTCACGCAGTAATCGGCTGTGTCCCACTTAACTTGGATAGCGTGGGATAGGCCCTTGGGAGATGATAATTACAAGTCGCGCTGCGGGTCGACCTACGGGCATGCCGGCACGACCGTATCGTACCGTACGTTACGGCCGTGCACTCTCACCGGTACTCTTCGGCCTCGCCTCTCTCTCTCTCTCTCTCTTTCTCCCTCTTTATCTTTCTTATTCCGTTCGCTCTCCTGCTCGCTATCTCCTCCACGTCCTGACCGCTTCTTCTTCTCTCGCCTTCTCTTTCCACGGTTACATTAGTCGCGCGCGAGTACTGGCGCGACCGGTGCGACGGTGTCCTCGCCACGAGGAGTACCGGTAAGCACACCGGGTCGGACGCGCCGGCGCGACCTCCGGTATCGCACCATCGCCGCGATTAGCGCGCGCGAAGGCGCGAGCCGCGACGAAAGTGATTTCGTCGTTCTGCCGAAGGCCCGACAGAGAGAGAGAGAGAGAACGTCCCATCGTTTTCCATGGTTTTTACGTCATTCGCGGATCGAGTTACGGAGCTTAAAGTCGTAGCTGAACTGAACAGTTCGACTTGCATAATGTATAGAAACAACATATGTTCGAAGTACATTGTGCGATGAGCGAATGTTTGGAGAACAGATATGATTTCGTTGGACTCGGTTAAACGATGAATTAATCCGAGAGTAAACTCCACCACGAATTAATTGGACAATATTTCTTTTATTCTAAATTTTGTAACGTAAAAAATACTTTGACGATTAGTCTTGAATTGTACAGTAAAAATTTTAGGCAAGCAACGATTTATTGATATTTTTTTTGTTACTTTAACAAGATTAATATATTAAAAAATAATGTTAACCAAGTCAATATGTTAATTTAATACGCTGATAAAAAGATTTGATAACAATTATCAAGATTTCGTCAAATGGTTTCAACTAAATTATTTGGTTATTGCGACTAGATATTTTATATAGTATATGGTATTATAGTATATGATATTAAATGATTTAGTTGCAGTAACCAAATAATTTAATTAAAACTATTTAACCAATACTTGGTCATTGTTATCAAGTTCTTTTTTCAGTATATATATTCGCGTATTTTTTAACGCATGAACCGTTGTTTACATGAAATTTTTTATCGCATAGGTTCGAATTAAAGTTTATTCGAAGTAAATTGCAAAAATATAATTTTTTTATTCGCACTCTTGAAGTTCAAGTTCTTTATTTGATTCTTGAAGCACTTGGGATGAGATACGTAATTCGGGAGAGATTCGAAATGAAACTTTTGCTCGCCAAAGTGGATTCGTGAGACTCGTATTCGCGCAATTCGTATTCGTACGTCGTGAGAATTTCTATGGTTCGCGTTGTAAAAAGAACTAATGTCTTCCTCGAGGCGGTCCACGCGTATGCTTTTATCGATTACTCACATCTATTTACAATCGTACAAACATCGGGTTACTTGTGACAACTTATCGAGATATAAATCTAAGGACATTTCCCTTTTTCGCACAGCAGTGACAACAGCAAATCGCTAATTGCGCGGCTGCAGTTTGTACGACGAGAAGTTGGGGTCGCGTTAAAAAAAATGCAAGCTAATAAAGACGATAACGTATGTCCCATCTACCACGCGTCGAAATCACTTGCGTTTCGCCACGCGATTATCCCGTCAATCTCGCTCGCTCGCTCTCTCGTGTTCGTTCGAGCGAACAGTACGTCGACACCCACAGCACAGATTCGGATTTTTTTCCATCATTACCAGTTCGGAATATTATACTGGACTGACTGTGTATATGGAAATAAGTAGTTTATTATTTACTATTTATTACATTGCACAAATGATATCGTGCAACGTAAAGAAACGTATGTCCGAGTCGAAATTTAATCAAGTACTAACATGTTGTTAAACTTTATGCGTGCGTTTGAAAGGTTTGCAAATTTTGCATTTTGGTTCCTTGTTTTATAAACCCATATAAACGCATGACATCATCATCTCTCATTTGCATTAAAGCAAACAATTTTACGTTACTGTCAGACAACTGGTATCCCATAAGCCAACATTCGTAGCCGCGATGTGAGAGATGTGCCGAAACTATCGTGCAAAATTTTAATACTGCATTCTGGAGCTTAATTAGAATTAAAAATACGGAAATAACGGTATCACAGTAATTGGCCAGCGACAGATTTTAGCTGTGAATTTTACGTGTTTGCATCTTTTAACTTGATGCAAGTGTAATTGATTCTGTTGATAAAACTGTGGAATATGCGTTTAAAATATTGTACTTTTGATATAAATATTTAATTTTACAAATGACCACAATCTTAAAGAGCAGCCGAGTCGAAATTTCAGTTCTACATTAAGTCTGTTTAATTCTGCATTAAGTCTTCAAAGGTTTTCTGTTATGCTCCCTTTGATGCTACAAATGAGAAGTTATTTCAGTTTTCTCCACTTGAAGACTTAATGTAGAACTAAATAGACTTAACTTCATACGAAAGATCCAAACAGCCGAGTAACGGCTCATGAATATAAATCCATAATTAATTATGCTGTCGATCAAAAATCATAAATAATTTACAACTACGAATACCGATCAAATTCGCGCTAGTGCTGAGATTTATTTTCCTAATAATGTTATTTTAAATGCGAATTCCATTTTGAATATGTCAACCATTTTTTTTAACTTCGATTTCGCCTTGTTGTTAAAAATCAAAATTTAGATCCTTATTGATATTTACACAATTAATATTCTTCCTCTTATATCTTTTTCCCTTTTAAATATCCAAATTTTATATTTTCGATATCAATAAGAATAATAATAATAATATATAATGATGTAATAATAATCAATATATCATTAAAACAATATTATAAAAAGATTATTAAGACAAAATGTTCTTTATCCGCGCATTATTTATCTACATTAATTCTGTAATACTTTCCTATTTCACATACTCTATCTGCAGGAGAGTAATTTACATAATTAATACGTTCTTACTGAAAATAAGAATAAAGATTAAATGCACATGGAATATTGAGGTAAAAGCGAACATTAAATAATTCCTGAGTAAATGCTCCTTCAAGCGTCAGTATGGAAAAAACGTCAAGGTAGGATAATAGCCTGTATAATATCGTATCTCGAGATTTTCCATTTGTTAGTTTATATTGGTTCTTCATGTTCGATGAAATTTGCGGGATAATATGGAATCAAAATTTTGATTCGGGTAAAAATATATAACATCCGATAATAGTCGCATTTAGCGTACGCACATACAAAATATTTACTGACAATCGGACTAATTTATTAAATTTGTAATTTTTGTTTCACTTTGTATCATACGGGAATGATTTTTGAAATTAATTTTTCGTGGGAAGTTTTTACATACGGGAAAAATGACAACTTTGTTTCTCCCATTATTATTATTGCTCTCCTACTACTACTACTATTCCACTACTACTATAATTATACAATAAATACAATTATGCCGCCACGCTCGGGAGTTTGTAGAAATAATC
Organism: Dinoponera quadriceps; assembly: GCF_001313825.1. Lineage (NCBI taxonomy): Eukaryota > Metazoa > Arthropoda > Insecta > Hymenoptera > Formicidae > Dinoponera > Dinoponera quadriceps. The sequence continues at coordinate 132,796 of NW_014559724.1, forward strand.
GCGCGGCGGTTACGAGAACGAATCGCGCGGGAAAAAGGATCGGTGCGATAAAAAGGATAATAAACGTCCCGTTCACGGCGCAACGATATCACTTTCGTCCCCGCCTCGCGGGATTATGCGCGTCAATCGCGCTCTGTAAATCGCAGCAGGCGATCTGACTTTTATTTTTCCTCGCGGCGGCCGCGCGCACGCGAGGAAGCAAAAATTAAGCGCGGCCGAACGCTGCCTAAGGTATACGCCTCGACGTTGTTCCTTGCGTAACCCCAAGTGTGAAATATTTTGTCCCGCGATCGTGTCGTGTGATAATTCTATCGTAAAGCGCGTTGACAGCGAGAAGTCCGTCAGTGAGAGAATCAGAGACTCGCTCATACCGTCGCGCTGTAATCGCGATGATGGAGTCCACGGTGAAATTTTGAATGTGAAGTTGTATCAGGACCTTAGAATTATGTGATTTTCGCGTTTTGAAATAACTAATTGTTGAGAATACATTTATAACACCGTACAAATTTCTCAGTTACTATACGAGGTATAACGATCTTTAAGAAATCCGTAAGAAATTGACCAGTCACAATCGATTATTAGATTGGTCACAATTTATCACAGCTTACCGCACCTATTGTAGACACCGCTTGACACTGACAATGCGCTGCAACGGAAGCACTCGAGCGCACTTTCAGTGGGCATTTTTGCCTGCCAACGGGACGGAAGCGAACGGCTTTCCTTCGATCGAAGTGACCACCGGTCGCGGTCGGAAGATCCATCGCATATCCAGCGTCGCACGGCGAATCGGCTGTAATATGATAATAGCGTGCGCGCGGGGCACTCCCCGGCACACACACACGTACGTACGTTCCTTGCCTTCGTCTCCTCGCGCGAAGTGAAAGGCGGGCGAGTCGCTTTATGCCGCGCGCGCGCTATGCCCGAGCTATGCCTGAGCTATGCGCCGGTGCCCCGCCGCCCCTCGCCGTCGGGTCAGAGGTCGGCTCACCCACTCCCCTCCCGTCGCCGCGCGCTTCTAGCTCTTACTCTCCTCGCGATCTCTCGTGGTGTTGTTGTCTCTGCGCCATCCTTGTCCGACGCAGCCGCGCCGACGTCGCCGCGTCTCCGTCGGCGGCGCGATCGGGATGCAAGCTTACGTCTCGGCCGTTCCTCCGAGACAGGCCAACAGGATCTAACGACGCGCGCGCGACCGTTTCTGCTCGTTCTCTCGCTCGCATCTGGATAGTTACGCTCTCGTCCTGAAAGATCAGATGCGCGGCTCTCTTTCGCTCTCCTCGAGCACCTTCAACTGAGCGAATTTTCCGCCGATGTATCGGTGACACTCGCGGCTATTGCTACGGTCGACGACAAAATTCTCTCCCACAGCTGAAAACTAGGTCTGGCAATTACATTTCATTTGTGTTGGACACTGACAGCTGGTTTTTAGCTGCGAGAACTAATTCTTTTTTGCCGTCTGGGTAACTCACGTGGATTTATTTTCGCGACTCTCGTCGTATATCTGAATCGGACGACAGACGACAGTAAATTGAAATTGAGGTTAATGGAACGGCTTGAATAATGTATCTATATTTAACAGATACGTACGACATCACATCTAATGCTTTAAACAATTAATGTATTTATTAATGAAAGGAAAGAGAAAAGTGGAAAAAATAACCGGCAAGTTTTTTGCTCAATTCATTCAATCATTCAATTAAGTAGCTATTATTACCAGCTTTAATTGATATAGAATTGGAGCTGATTAACGCAGATGATCGAGATTAAACCTCATATGCGGTTATTTTTAATCGTTTAAAGTTTAGCACTCGATTTGCGATTGTACGAGTTTCGCGAAAATAGCTGCATTAAGAGCAGTTGAAAAGTGAGGTCACGATTTGAATATTTAATCGCGAAGAACAGCCAATTATGAAAGTGGACGATAAAAGATGTCAACTGACGGTATATGCATGTCAATCTGCATAGATGGAACGCCGAGATAATTGGACAATTCTGTTATGGCGGTAAAAATCGCGTATGTCAAATGCAACACACACACACACACAGTCGTGGGCAATAACATCCGCTATTTTTTCCGATGCCATTTGGAACGCAGCGATAATGGTCTAATGAGAAAACTTATTTCCTGGGAAGTTTTCAGAACAAGTTCTCTCATTAGACCGTCAACTGTATTCCGAACGGCATCGAAAAATAGCGGACAACCTTATTGTCCGCGACTATACGCGCAATGTAACATTCTGAGTTGAAAAAGAAAAAAAATGGACAGTACACTCGCGTCCTCCTTCACGGCGAACATCCGATTCACTCATCGAGCGAAGAAAGTGGACGATGAACGTTCTTACGCGAATGTTGAAACAATCGTAATATGCAGAAAAGTCCGATCTCACCCGATGATTGAGCCCTACCGCGGAATTTTTCGCATCACGCTCGATATTAAACGATCGGTTGAGATACCGGTACGGCGTCTCGGAGAGAGAAGGTCCGATATAGATCGACGCGAGCGGCTGGAGATAAGCGATATCCGCGTTGCGCGAGGTCCTATTTTACAGTTAGTCGCGAGGGAAGGCTCTCCTCCGGTATTTCGATGTCGCGCACGGTTGTAGCCGACGCTCGGCTGCGTGGGACTGGGTGGAAGATCGCGGTGATTAATGGCGATTAAAGAGAGAAGGCTGGACGGAAAGAGAAGGAGACGCTCACGTACACACGCGACTGTACGGAAAACGGCTCTAGGAGCGAGCGTCGCACCCTTGCGTGGCCCGCAGAACGACTCTACGCGGTATGCGTATTGTATGGTAATACCGCCCGTGTACCTACTCCAATATTTATTCGCCGTCGTTATAACGCGCTTTTACTCCACCCGGCACCATCCATCTCTCCCGAGCCCCCTCCACGAGAGAGCTTCTCTCCTACGGACGAGACGATGCGAGCTCGTCTCCGACTCGTGGCCGGCTTCTGTCGTCCGATTCAGATATACGACGAGAGTCGCGATCGCATCTGGAGCCCGCTTCCTCGGCGCGTATCAACGACTGCCATAATTCGTGCAGAAACTTCCACGCTAGCTAGAAAAGCCGTCCGATCGCTCCGGTTAATTTCACGTGCGACCACGAGTTAGGAAGCAAGGTGATTTTCGCGTGAAAAAAATGAGGAATAGGTGTAATTCGACTGGCGTTTTTCGAGTAAACGAATTTCCGTTCTTTATATACTGATACCTATTTCTTTCCATCGCCGCGAGATTACCTTTGATTCCTCCATTTCGTCGGTCACTTGTTGTCATTATTCTTAGTGCATCCCCGCGAATTTTCATCCCTTCGAAAAGTTCTCGTTGCGGTCGGAGTCGCGAAAATTTGTCGCTTGCAGCGTGCGGGTGTTTTGCATTCATTTGAATATCGCTGCCTTCCACACGTATCCCGCTAGATTTTCAATGGGGATTTAATGACCGCGATCTTCCACGCCCACACGAGGAGCTTGTGTACACATTGTACGGACAACATCGAAATGCAGAGTACCGCTCTTCCTCGAACCAGCGTATCATGTGCAGAATGCTATTTCGCCATGTACGCGCTCGCCAGCGTATTTTTTCCGTCCTCTCTGCGCGAATCCAAGCATATTCCGCTTGATTTCCGGACTGTCGCTGTTATTTCTTTGTATCTCGATAATAAAATTATCCGCGCATTCTGTAACTAACAATAGACAAAATTCCTTGCGAAAAAACGCAGGATAAATCAAATTAGCCTCTAGTCGCGTCCTGTGGATAATGGAATTATTGTGGGATAAAAATGTTTTGCAGTATCGTTGAAATTTACAAGATTCTGACGATTTAAAAGAAAAATGTCGATACACACATCGTGATCCTATTGATTTGACGATATCGCATATGTGTGCTATAAATGAAGAGTCTACAATAATTGGGACGTTATATAGAGCATATGTCGCTTATACACATATACGTACGTACGTTTTTGTAGGTCAGACTACATTGAATACATTTATATATGAATTGTCGGTTAATTGTTGAAAGTCGATCGATCGCAACACGCCGCAGAAGCCAGTTTGAACTCGCGCTATATACAGTTTGTCGATTCGCGTTACGCTATCCGTGAAATATCAAAATGGCGTTCAAATGTTTCGGTTAAGTTGATTCGTATCGATGCTTTGGGAATAAATAATCGCGCCGGCCGCTCATGCGTACGTTCAGAAAACGTTCACGCGTCGCGAAGGTGTATCCGAAGAATTTTAGATCGAGCTGCACGTGGATCGGTTTCTCGGCGCGGGCCTACGACCTCGTTTTTTAGTCGGCCACGAAGCTAAATTGGCTACCAGGGAGTCTCTCTCGCGTAGCCGAGCGTATTCTCGCCGCGATTCCGGTCGGTCGGGATGTCTGCGAATACTCGCTCGCTCGTCCTTTCCTTTTTCGCCCGCAGCGATCGTCCTCTCTCTTTCGTTTCTGCGCCCAGGTGACAGGTGAAACGACCTATACGCGCAGGACAGCGAGGTCGCGCACCATTCGCCGAGGATACCCAATTCCGTAGAAAAGGAGAGATACTCGATCGAGCCTCTCCTCTCCGCCGAGCGATGGGAATGCCTGGCCGAGCGTAGAAGAAACCGATCGCGGGCGCGCTCGTGATCGATACGAAATTAAGCTCTCTGAGGTGTGATTTATGTATTGCGAAGGGTGCAGTCTACCTTCGAACTGGTTTTCCGCCGCGGAAACACTCGGAGATCCCGTCGTTTTTATTAACTCAGCCAATTCCGCGACTTCCCTCGCCTATTCTCCGCCTGTGTGCAAAACACACGCTGGCGAAATATTCCCCTCTGTAAAAAGAGGCAAGAGATCGGGACTTTCAATTTTTCGCCTTAATCTCGGGAATTTAGTAATAACGTGTTTCGCGATCGGCGCGGGGAAACGCGTTACCGACGCTAACATTTCTCTGCCGGCAGTGTAAAAGTCGTTTTTTGAGCAGTGGCACGCCAAAGGCAACGACACGAAGCCGCGCATTAGACGCGTTAATACCCGCGTCACTCGCGCCATTACGGGTATATAAACAAGAATTTTGCAATATTCTGCGCGCGTCTCTTGTCTCATCTCGAACCAACGATCGATGAGTCGGTGCGATATGAGTTTCCTGTTTGTTCTATAAAGCTCAAATCCGAGCCTCGACGTCGGCGGGGATGGTTTTCCGTTGTAATTAAAGAGGCGAAAGTGGTAATAGGTGCGCGTCCTCGTGAACGCATAATTACCGCTTGTCTCCGCGTCGGCAGGATCAGAAGCCGGTAAATAGGAATCTTTTACGATTACTTAATGTAAGTAATTGGCGTGGGGAACGAGTAATGTTACTTAATGTAACTGCAGGCCGCCACCACCGCCGCCGTCTCTCTCGACGCGAACGTGTTCGAGCAATCGTATGCACCGGCTGCGGCTCGAATCGGACGATTCGTGCGATTCGTATCTGCTTTATGGTCAATCGGAGAAAAATGTGGAAGGTCGTGCTGTTTGCCTCGAAACGTTTCGCAGTCTGCGGGACCGAGGGAAGCTGATCGGGGTCGGGATTAATTGGAAGTTTCGGCGACGCGCACTGAAAGCGAGAGAAGTGCTAGATTCGAGTAAATAATCGCTCCTTAACAAATTTTCACTTGAATTAGGAAATATTTACTTGGTCCAAGTGGAATATTTTCCAAATAATCATCATCCTATCTTTGTTATACTGAGAAAAAGAAATTGAAAGTTTGCAAAGTAAATATTTTTTTGATATTTATTAGTTAGAAAAATATTTGATTGTAATGACGGGATATATATATATTATGCGGAATATACTTAAGTTTTCTTATTGATTGGTTTATTTGTTAGGATAACATTTTATTGCGCCGTATTTAAGAAAACGTTTATTTCTGTGAAATAAATCTTATATTTCACAAATCAATTTTTAAATATTTTTTCTCAATGTTTTCTCACTGAATATGGAACAAAAATAAAACGCTCGTGTCACTGAACAAAAATAAAATGCTCGTGTTACTGAATGGAAAGCGCTTAATAAGTTCGAGTTTTTCTCCATGTTGACATTAGTACATCGAGAAAAAAAGTGTTTAAAAATTTATTTGTAGAATATAACATTTATTTCTGTAAAATAAGATTATTTCCCAGAAATGAACCTAATATTTCTCACAAATAAAATTTTAAGTATTTTTTTCAGTGTATCAAGCGTCGACTATCGTAGCAAATTTAACAAGGTAACCAGGTGTCAGAATTTCACGTGTATTTTTCCCGCTTTATCATTACGAACAATAGAAATTGTTGCTCCTCGCAATGCGGTACGAGCAAAGAGCGCAGCTCGTTCAAGTGTGGAATTAATTACGCGTCTTTTTTGTGATCGCGATGTTATCGTTGCCGTAAGAGGGATGTAGTTTGTTCTAATCGACCGATACGACTCGTGTACGATAAACGGATAAGATAATTGACACGCTTGTTGCGAAAACTTATGCCCTGCGGGCTCCCGGAATATCTAACGCCGGCAACGCCAAGTATTCGCGCACACGTGAGAGGAACACGCGCGCGGCAGACAACCTTTTATTCATTTGTTTTCCCATCGGTATTTACGAGCGGAATTAATAAACGCGCATTGACATCTTATCTGCCTCGCGCTGACACTCCGTACTTAAGAAAGTACGGCTAAGAATCTGTCCTTTTACGATATAAACAGTTGTAAGCGTTTTCTATTTTTAACATTGCCGACAATATTTCCGCACAAATGGATTTCTTCGGGAAAACGCGCAGTCATTAAACGGCGCGATAAAACTTTTTTTTTTCTCCGTGCGTCGACAATCACGCGATTTTGCCTTTCTTCTCTAATTGAGGCGATCGCCTCGAAGAATCGCGCTGTTGCTCGGCAAATCGTTTTCTTTTTACGATCTATCGTCGTCTTACGTCGTTTTATTCCGTACCAAGGTGATCATATTTTACGAGTAACGTAGTAGCGATATAGATATTCGCGATATCAAAGATCACAGATATCGAAGTGCCGTTGAAAGGTTTAAAGTGGGTTAACATACGCCAAACCGGTTATCTTTGCGGTATGTGAAAAATAGGTTTCCTATCGGTATCGCGCAAAAACGGAGAACAATGTCTTCGTGCTGATTGTATTTTTGGGAAAAACCCACGTTTCCCAACGGTTTCCATCCACGGAGGATGGTGGCAAGAGAGAGGGATCGCGAGGAAAGCCCGTCCTCGCCGCTCGGAAGACACTCGGCACTCTCGCGCGGAAATAAATCTCGCGATCGATAAAGGACCGGCTGGAGAAAATTCGCGGAGGTCCCGACACGCCAGGAGAGAGAGAAAGAGACTCTTCTTGCCGGGATTATTAATATACGCCCGGCGCGAGATAAACGCCACGGGGACAATGATAAAGCGCGTACAGGAGCCACAAAGTAGATAGCAGGAAGCAGATACGGGATCTGGAAAAAATCCCTCGACCCGTTAACCACACTCCTGACCAAGGCCAAGCAACGTTGTTAACGACTTTGTAGGCTCGGCTTCCAACCGGTGCCCGTCGCGCGGTGGTTCAGCATTAGTCATCTGTCAAACACGATGAAACCCGTATTACGTACGTGCAGCCGAGAGAGAGGCTCCCTCACTTTTTCCCGCGCCTTCTTCGATGGGCAAAGTCGATGCGTCCGCGGGACCCCACCGTGAGATCGACTGACGATGCATTGAATATGGTGACGCGCTGTTTGCTTTAACCCTCGTATAACAAAGTTGATTGGATCCGACCGGTAGAAGCATCCTGTAGTTTCTTCAACTAGTTCTGTCGACTGGACACTTTTATTCTCACAATAAGTTAGGAGATATTTCAAAGTAAAAATATCGCAAAATATATCAAATACCACAACATGCCATCGGTGCAGAAGCATCGGCTCCGGTCGGATTCTTGTTATTCGCGGGTTAAAGTGAGATTTTTGCCTTGATTAACCTTAATTCACCGATTTTAACTTTAATCATAACGAAGCATTTCTTTAGACACGATTGCAGACAAGTTCATTCTGTTCTTGTTAGGAGAAATTTCACTGGAAACTTCCTTTCGACATGACGGTGCATCATCGATGATTTTTTAAACGCTTATCGACTTACCGGAACGCACAGCGGTGTAATATTCATAAGGGAATGCAAAGTCCCTCGATTATGACACCCGTCGAGAGTTTCTTAGAGCCGTTCCTGCATACGATAAATCCATATGATTTCACGCAAGTAGTAACGGCCCGGTCGCGTTCTCCGCCGCCACCGTCGCTTTTCCCCAGCTAATAGTAACGGCCGCGCGGTAGATCCTTTTGTTCTCCGTTAGATGATCGGTCGTACGAGCGATAGAGAAGGGATCGTAAATCAGCGAAATTACACGATGGCGTAACGAAATCTTAAAATGCCTCGCCTTTTGAAAAAAAATCCGCCGGCGGAGGGCTTTGCGCAACGCGCGCGAAGTTTGGATCGCTTCTGCTCGGCGATTCGTTCACGCCGTCGTGTTATTTCCCGCGCGTTGGAGAAGGCGCGCGAAGAAATCATCAGACCGTCACAGACATTGACACGCATTTCATATTCTTATTGCACCTGCCTTCATTTATCGCCACGCGAAGCTTATCGTTACGCAAATGTTATTTCGCGCTAATTGTCAATATAAAAAATTGCATTCCGCGCGCGGTTTCGAAGGGGGCAACCGCCCGGCCGTTTTGTCCTAATGTAATTTCGCGATGGAAATATAACTTGTCATGTCACGTGTCACATAAAAAAGCAGCTGCATTATTCTATATAAATAAACGCCCCTATTGAGAGAATCGCGAGATTTGCCCGCGTCGATACTCCAAAAATAAAAGTATCTCGCGAGTCGAAAAATAAGACGATTGTGTCAAAACTGCATCTGCGTGCGGTTTTTATCATCGAAATCGTCAACGTCGTTTATTTTTCGTCGCGTAAATTTAGCGTAAAATACAATTTTCTATAATATTTACAAACGCAAAAACACAGCTCTTTATTACGTATTACTGTTCGCTGAAGTTCAATTCAGAGAATTTTTCAACTAAGTAAAGCCGGTGATTCTCGCAGATTTCTCCGTTACTCGAGGTGCTCCATAAATTACGACTCCTCGGTCGCCTTGAATTACATCCCGGGTGACGAATAGGATCCTAAAGATGCATAAACAACCCGCAAACGACGGCTCGTTCTGGTGTCGCGACGTCGTCGTCGTCGTCGTCGTCATCGGACTCTGTGCATACCAAAGACGGCACCGAAAAACTGTGGGAGAAAGTACCTGTGTGTCTTCGAAGATCGACGGTTGGTGGGAGGCGAAAGGGGGGCTAGAAGGGAGCGAAGGGGGAAGGAACGACCTTCCCGCGGTTCTCCAGCTTCGTGTCCAGGAGCATCTCTCTCTTCCTCTCCTTCTTTCTCCTCCTCTTTAAATCCCCCCCCCCCCCGGCTCCGCAGATTCCCCNCGCAGATTCCCCGTTTCTCCTACTTTCCGCCGTTCTCTCTTATAATCGGCCGCCTAGGTGAGCAACGCACGTGTATGTATACGTGTACGTGTTCGTGTCGCGTACACCTGTATACACATACGTACGTAAAACTAAGCGCTAAAGATAACGAGGAGACTCGTTAACGACTTTGTGCAGATCGGAGACGACGACGACGTTGGTTGCAGGTCGTATATCGACTCTCCCACGAGGCGATATAGGGAGGAGAGGGGAACGCGGGTCAGAGGAGAAGGAAGAGGAGGTGGTGGAGAGAGGGAGTGTATTCTTCTTCCTTCTTCTCGCGGGTCGCACCCGACGGGGGTTTACAACCCGACGGCGACCCCGCGTGTGACCCCACGACTCGGCGTCGATTCTCTGTATGGCATTATAATCGTGACTGTGCTGCCTACCGGGAAGCGAGACCGTTTCTGGGGAGAAAACCGTCGAGTAAAACACTCGCGCGAGCGAGCGAGCGATAGGTTCCTGACTGGCGAGCGCGGGCGGTATCGAGATTCGAGTCGCGATCGCGCCGAAATCCGGAAGTTGCACCTCGGCGAAGAACGCGGAGCCCGTTTTTTATATTCATCTCGCAGCGATGCACACGTGCACGTATAGGAGGCACGTGCACGCTCAGAGCCGAGCACGATTGTTGTGTAAGACAAAGTATCCAATATTAAGAATCCGATAACCGCATTCATCCGTAAACATGGAATATGGATATATCCCTGGCTTTTTTTACTCCACTATGCTGGAAGATTCATCGATTCTTCTTCAGGCGGATGTTAGAATTTAATAAATTTTTCCGCCACGGAAAGAGAAACAGGTATACTGCAAAGCTCATGATATTTTGAATTTTAAACAATGGGAGCGGAAATTCCTAGTTTGTTCGCTACTCGCTTCGCTGTAAATAATTTTCCGATGCGAAGTGTAATTTTGCAATTTCTCTTTCTTCCTTATGTTATCTTACCTTCAAACGTAATCTCTTTGGAAAATTACGGTCAACGTTAAATCGAGATCTTGATGTCGGACAAGAATCTTCAGAAATCAAGCTTGGCTGGTGCTGAGAAAGACCTCGATCTCGCTCTGTTCGTAATAACATTAGCTCGCAATGAAATTAAGTCGTATCGGTAGATGACGTTTAGACAGACACTTCAGAATGCTTCATCGATGTTGTTTGGCCGGGTTTCACGTATCCGTGATTATGTTATTGCACTCACGAGAGATTCCGATCATACAACGCGGCATCTATTTGCCTCTCTAGTACCTTCTTAGTGTCGTCGAGTGGAACACTTAAGACCCACGCGTCTTACATGCGCCTCTTAATCGCGGACACTCATCGTAAAGGCATCTAATAAGCTGAAGTACCGTAGTTACCGTTCGCCATCCAAAGTTCCCGTACACCTAACGAAGCGCACTTATGCGATCGAAACTGTAAGGTCCCTTATAAGAAGTTCAACTGGATATTGCAAATTTGGGACAATTATCATTTTTATCATGTTGAAATACACTGTAATTTTACGCGAACTTCTCGTTACGTCGCTTAATACGAATTTTCGACGAGCCCAGATAACATTAAGACGCCCTAAGAAGTCGCAAAGACGTCTTTTAGACAATAAGATGCCTATAGAACGTCTTTGAAACATTTTTTAGCCACATCTATATATCATCATCTATATATCATCATCTACATATCTGTTGTTTAGAAAATTTCTCCAAATTTACTCTCAATTTATAGATCTATCTTTTAGCTGAGAGAATGATCGATTAAGCGTTCGAATCTCGCATAAACGGTAGCTCGTTATGTAAGTTAGTTTTTGAAATTTGAATTGCGATTTGACAAATAAACTGCATTTTATTGATCTGTACGCGTGCATATTTCAATTTTTTGCACGTACTGTATGTCACGTTTTTTATATCCCTTCTTTTTTTGGCCGACGAGATGTCGACTTTAATAGAGAAACGAAATTCGCGCTGTCCCACTGCGAATCTCGTCCAAGGATAGTCTCTAGTCTTCGGGATATTTTCTCATTAGCATAGTCACCCTATAAAAAGAGCATTAAATTTCTATGAGGCAAGACCGGTAAGCTCGTGTTGTTTTGAGGGTTCCGCGGTTTGTCCATTTCGGTTCTGTAATATTGTCGGTCGAAATCAGAAGTGATTAATCCTATTCGGGCTGACACAGTATATCGTATTTAAATTTCCACCTCGAATACAGAGCGATTTTCTTCGCGCTATTTTAACAGTCTCCTGTAAAAAAACATTCGTCACAAAAAATTTGCGCCGTAAAAATCTTATAATTCGAAATTAATGAAATAGATTGTAGTAAGGGTCGCAAGCTTTATACAATTTTCAAACGTTTTCCACATATATGTGCTTTTTTTTCAACGTTCTTTTAATCAACAACAATTTATGAACAGGGGGTCTTTATTCAAAGATTACCAGGTATTTCACACAGGCCAACATAAAATTCACGAGCGCATATAATAATTCCCGATGTAGCAACCGTCAAAGCAGCATCTCGCATTTTTCTGCGTGCAAACCAGTTGTTAGGTTTCCACGTGAAGATAGAGAGAGTGAACCGGGTTTGCTTCCCATGTCCATCAGGACGGAACATCTTCGATTTCAGTGCGATCGAGGCTCGAATCTCGACGTTGCGAGCTAGAAGTCCGTCCAAGGATAGCCGTCGGTCTTCGACGAGATCGAGACGCTCTCTCATTAGCATAGCAACGCGGAAACAGCGGTGTATGTACGCGCGCGAAACTCGTGCTCTCATCCTTGCGGCTCTTCTGCCGTACACACGCGCGTGTGTATTCGTTACACGTCGACATGCCCGCATCCCCGTATACATCCGTGTATGAGCAATCGCGACGCGCTTGCGATCTCCGGTGCGTGTACGCGTCGCGAGATCGATCGATCGCCGATGGAGATAGCGTCGCGAGGCAAATTATAGAAAACGTCGGGACGTGCGCGTGTCTTACAATGTAAATAATGGCGACTCCACGCCGAGTTGCCGCACGCTTTTTCCGCACAGGCGCGCGGAACGAGCGGGTGCACGAGAGTGCATATTCGGTGCAAGTGTCCGCTCGGGAGAATCGTGGACAGAGAAAGAGAGAGAGAGAGAGAGAGCGGATATAATACGTATTATATAATATAATATATATTACGGAGCAGAGAACACGCAACTTGTGTCTCGCACAGAACACATTTGTTTGAAAATTTCAGGATGCTTCGGCAATCCTGACTGTATACTGTTAACCAGGTATCACCAAAGTTGGAAGTACATATTGAAATTAAAGCCCTGCGTAATTACGAAGGACATTTCGAGGTACTTACATCGAATTTCAAGGTACTACGTGATAGTACCTCCAAATTTCCAAATTCTAAATTTCTCCAAATTCGAATTACGTATCTCGAAATATCTCTTAAAATGTAATTACGTAGGATTTACGTAGTTTTTATTTCAACGTGTACCTCCAACTTTGGCGATACTATGGTTAATGGTGTAATCACAATAGAAGAAGCTATTTTATTCCAACATCCATCTGATTGGAAAAGACTTTCGCTTATCAGAAACGATCGGTATGACGCGTCGATATACATAGCCAAGGAGAGGAGTTTAAGAACACAGAGTATGTCATAACTGCATGCATTATAAACATGTAAACCGACTGATTACGAGTTATAGTGAATCCGACAATTCTTTACCCCGTAATACCGCCCATTAATCATAGCGGAGCTAATTATAATGAACGGGCTTCTCCCAGTATTTGCATGGTTCTACATAACGCAAGTATGGTAATTCCGTCCATAAAATCCCGAACCTGTAATTACAGTGAATTCATTCACACAATTTTTCTCGCGACTCGTTCCGAGGGTCTCACGATGCGTCAACACGGAGATTTAATGAAAATTTTCAATTGTGATAAAATATAATTATGATAAAAATATCCACGTTGATACATGCATATATGTGCCTGAACGACACACATAAGTTCTCAAATTTGAGAATTTTATATTTTCCTGTATCTCCTGTATACTTTGCATTATATTATTTTAATTAAAATTACAAAATTTATAATTCAAATATATGATATACAGGGAATCGTTTCGAAAATACAATGATAATGAATTACGAAAAATCAACATTCGCGATGAATAACTCCTTCAACTCCTGAAATCATTTGCAAGAATTAAAATACGGAGAATGGATTTCAACCTTCAAATAGAACATCGCAAATCTCTATAGTCTTAATATTCGAGATCACTGATCAAAAAAAAAAATTACTCGTCGATCTTCGATTTGTACACCACAAAGAGCGTCACCGGATCGGCGCGGCGAGAGAGGGCGGCCGACAGCGAGAGAAAGGGAGAGAGACAGATGGAAGCGGGCGCGGGAGAGACGGCGAACGCGTTACGTACGGAGGAGAGAGTCGTTTCGAGCCGTGTACCGCGCCGCGCGCGTCGGGTCGATCGTCCTCCTCCGTGAAGTCGACCGCTCGCTTTCCCTTTCACACGCGGCGCTAATCGCCCATCGTTCTCTGATCTATCGAGCCAGAGAGAGAACGGGCGAGAGAGATACAGCGGAGGGAAAGAGAGGACAGGGAGAAAGAGAGTAAAGTAAGAGCGGAGCAAAATTTATTTTGTCTTGAAATATATAGTATATATCTGAACTCTATCGGCAAACTCAGAGGACAGGAGGACTTTATATAAAAAAAGAAGTAAAAATGTCTTGGTAAATATATGCCCTGAAACGCTTAGTTTCTGAGATATAGTTGCCGCGATCTTAATTAAAAACATATATTTTATTCATTAAATCGTGTTTTATAAATTAATAATTAGATGCATACATACTGTTATGAAAATTGTTAAAAAATCTGGCTCTCGTATTATGACATCAAGGGAAAATAATACGTTTTTTACATTTTACTCATGACAAACGATAATAATATATTAACTTTTTCAATGAATGATTCTTCGGTTAATATTTAGAAAAATCAAAATTGATAGTTATTACTTTCAAAAACAAGTGAAAAGAAAGAAAAAGAAAAATGAAAAGTGAAAAGAAAAATGTTATACTAACATTCTCGACCTGTTTATCGCGACATATTTTCTTAGTTGTCATTTTTTGAAGGCTATCTCAAAAACCAAATTTCTGCGGACATATGTTTACACAGCAAAAAGTGCTAGATTCAAGTAAAAAATTATTTTAATACTTCTTGGTAAATTTTTACCTGGATCAAGTAATATTTAATCCAAGTAAAATGTTTTTCAAGTAAATTATCCAAGCAAAATTAATCCAAGTAAAAATTTACTAAGGAGAATTGGAATAATTATTTACTTTAATCTAGCACTTTTTTCTATGTGTATTACGAAACTTTTTTACTTATTTTTCAACGTAGAATCTGCCCCGTAAATTTGTCGGTAGAGTTCAGATACACCCTATATGTGCGTTCAACAAATGCACGTGTGCGTGCTGCGTCATTTGCAAATTTTCCTTGAAAAAAAGAAAGAAAGAAAGAGACGGGAGCAAATTCAAGTGTGAACGCACAGCGGCAACGCGCTAATGAAAACGTGTGATGACTATTTATCCCGTTAACGGTTTTACGTTTGAGATATGACACATGATGAACGTTAGCTGTCAGTTGTCGCTTCGCTTCGTCTATTTCTTCATTACCAATAGCCGTGGTAGACGGAGGATGTGAAAAAGCGCATCTCTCGAGAAGGAGGCAGCGGCGCGAATGTGCACGTGTGTGATGTTAGAAAAGTATCCGATAGGAAAGCTGCGCGACACAACGGCGACGGTTCACCGAAAAGCCGCAGAAAGCGCGAGTCGCGGGCATGTCGGCGGATGTGACTTTCTTCGAGGTGAATTACGTAGGCGAAGAGGCTGTGCCTGTGCGCGCGCGTTCACGCGGGACACACTACAATAAACGTAACGACCGACGTTAAATCATGTCGCACCTTCGGCGCGCTCGTGCTTTTCCTTTCGTTTCGGACGAGAAGAACCTCACAGCACCTGGCGTCGCGCACCTTACTCCGCCGAGGTGGGAGAGAGTTTTCGACTGCTCGTTTATACAACCCGCCCGACAACAAGATAATTGAATAACGCGACAATAGCCGGAGGAAACGCGAAGATTAAGATTAAGAGGAGACGCGTAAGATTAATGGCATCGCAAACTTTAGTGCGCAGAAAAATAATTAATCTTAAATCAAGAATAGATATTCTCGTAAATAAAAAAAAAATATCATAATTTTCTTAGAAGATTTTTAGGCTTGATTTGATTAAATTTGTATTGATGCAAGTATTATTTGAACTCAATTCAAGACTAAAAATCTTCTAAGGATATTATAATATTCTTACTTATATAAGAGAATATCTATTCTTGATTTAAAACTATTTCTTTTCTGTGTATAAAAGTTTTGTCGTTGTTATTGTTATTATTATTATTACGGTTTTGTTATTTTGGAAACGTGGAAAACAGATGTTTACCTCAATCGTACAGTTTTTTTTCCAACTTTCTGTAAACGCATATTTGTATGCACGAGAGGAATATACTACGAAGTAATAACGTTACGCGATGTATTTCCTTTACATTTCTTGGAATACGAAAATTACCCGTTTGAAATAATATCCGCTCGATGTTACAGCCTGAATTCCGGTGCGGTCCTTACGAGCGGCCACGTCGCGAATAATTAATAATACATCGAGCGGCTCATGTGTAATCGGCCAGATCCACCGTGTGTCATATTAATCGACGATGTAATGGATTCGCGAACACGTCGCGCACGTGGCCGGCCGGCGGTGCCATTTCGCGGCTTTCGCTTAATTTAATTCGCTACGACCGCTCGACGGTTCGACGCATTTTGCCGAATTAATTCGCGCGCCGTTGCGGTCGTAGCGGCCGCCGCCGGGCATGAATGAAAAGTCGGCGGGTCGCGGCGACGGTTAAAACGGGGGTTAACGGCGTCTGCGACTTTAAGCGCCGGTCGTTTTACGTGGCGGATAGGGTACGCGGTTTACTCGTCGTCGCCGCCGGTAATCGACACTTTGCGATTTGAAGCCGCACGAAAGCGGCAGTTATCCAAGATTTCCATTCCGCAAAACGATTCCGCACGTACCGCACGTTTCCCCGAGACGGTTTCCTCACATGTGTGCACACACTCGTTGATGTAGCGCCTACGTGTGACGCCCACGCCTTGCGTTTTAATCGACGTGTTTTATGTGTTCGCCGACGGGATCGTCACTAACGCGACGGATTCGCTGCCCCACCGTTTCGTAATCTTGTCCAGCCGATTGCGCCCTCGAGAACTCTCACACGATCGATACGATTTTTTCCCATCGCCGCTCTGCCGGCCGATCTTTACTTAGATTAAAATGAACGCTCTTGGGCCGGTATTCATAATCAGTTCTTATATTTAAGATCGTCTCGAGTTCATTTTGAGATGTTTCGTAGCCAATGAACGATTCAGCATATGAAGATGAAATTAAGACAGTTTTAAATATAAGATCGGACGATATTCGGTTTCTTCTCAGTGAATAAAATAAAAACAAAGAATTTATCATACCAAATTAAGCGTACGGACATAATTAAGTCAAGAGAGAAAGTCGAAGTACGAGAAATCAATGAAATAAAAAGGGTCCAGCTAACGATATACCGAATACAAAGAGAAGTCTGAAACATTGTGTATGTATTCAAACCGAACGTAGATCTTCCGTAGCATCGGTACGTTACATCGGTACGTCAGCCAACGGAAAATTAGGACGATCAGACGTCCTATTCTTATTGCACTTTCTCTCGCCATATTTAATTTAGTATAATAAAATCTTGGTTTTTATTTTATCTATTGAAAAGAATCCAAATGAGACCGAAACGTCTAGACGTCTAGATCCGCTTAATGTTAATCTATTGACTTTACCGATACTCGAGCAATAAATGCTACATTCACACGTTTATACGTTTATAATGGCACTGATTTAATCGTGCTCCTGTTCTGACCCATTCCTTCTCTTTCCATCTTTTTTTAGCCAGAGATAGAGGGAGAGCGCCGGCGAATCTGGGATATCTCATTCACCAGAGAGTCCTCTCGTCTTTAGTCGCGTCTAGTTTCGAGATAATTGTAATCCGTCGATTTTTCAACTTATCGTCGGATCACGCCGCTTCCGATAGCCCTTCTTACTTAACGCTCGTTTAGCCATCACGGCCAATATAGATCTCGCAGGCACGATATCCTTTATTGTTCACGCAGGCACGTCGCTGTCCGTCCGTCCGTCCGCCTCGTTCGGTCTGATCGAGTACGTTCCCGGGTGGCCGTCTAAAATAAAGGCATCGACGGTAATCGACGGTAATACGCGATAGTTTTTTATTAATGCGACGCTGAAAAAAAAAAGGAGTTACCCTTCTTAGAACGATTCACCGACACGCGCGGCTTCATTATAGAGACACGACGGCCCACGCATTTAGCGCCACGCTTTAATCTCATTCACGCTGAAAGGGAAATTACGCTCTTACGCTGAATTACTTGCCCGGGGAACACGTTCATTCCCGCGGTATACGCATCCAGCGCGTGGCTCTAATTTCAGAACGGCCATAATTAAGGCACCTCGTGTAACGCACGCGGGTCACGCACGACAACGGTGCAGATTAAATCATCGCCGGTCCGATTGGTAAACGATCACATTTGGCTGTGACAAATTGACGAAAATCGCTCGGAAACCCGAAGGCGGGCGGGACTTCGTACTTTGTCCGTAACGTTTGTGAGTGAAAGATAAAGCACGGGCTGGCGTAATTAAAAGTCTTGACCGTATTGAAAGGTAGAAAAAAGCAACACATGTTACCGGTAATAATAATTAGCCCGGCGATAAAAAGATGCCGGATTGCAATTAAAGTTATTACGTGTTATGCAATATCGGTGTAATTATATTCGAACGCATGTTATTAGGATAATCATCAGTAGGAGCATGGACTCGTAATAATCCTTTGCGTCTTTGGCTTTTCTCGAAATAACTACTCGCTCTTCGCGGCGCGGAAGATTCGCGCGTTCAAGTAATTAAACATTAAATGAACGCTTGAGATTTCCTCATACGTCACTTTTACACGTGTAATTAAAAGTTTACAGAAACTAATTTACGAAATACCGATCATGTTAACGTTTTCTAGTAGAACGGTACGATATCGATACGCGATTCGTTATCGCAACAGCACGTTTCATCTGCCTGAAGTCGTTATCGTGCAGTCGAAATCGAATATTCGACCCGAACGAATGACAAATGTTTGATTTTATGATTTAAAACGATCGAGTGTACTCTTTATATAATTTGTGCTAATTGAGATCACTTTTAACGGATCTCAGGCTTTCCGCGTTTCATGTTAATTATACGTGTAACGCCATGATGTTACATTATAATATTAATCGTTGTATGATGAGGTCGTGCGCATCTATTAATATCAGCTGCGTAAATGTGCGTGGCTTCTACTCGCGCGACAGTCGCCTTTCGTCGTGCAACCCGCGGCTCGTGGCCCGCGCGTGATTGCGTAATATCGGCCTCTCACCCTCGCCGGTTCTTCCTGACTGCGCGAGAACCGGCAACCGGTTCCTTCTCCTCCTCTTCTCGTCCTTCTCCCATCGTCGAGTCCTGCTGCATACGATCGTCGCGGCTTCCTTCTTTCTCGCGAAAGCCCGGGGGACAGGTTATCGATATTTTAAAGCTTTTCAACTACCAGCTTTCTCGGCCAACTTCGCGTCACAACAGTCGAAGAGAGTCCGAGAACGAGCCAAACTTCGCGTGGTAGTAACAGATTACGTATCGCACTCTGTTTTCCTGGTCCGTTTCCAGATATCGAAGTAACTTTTCTCGAAGTACAGAAATGTTACTCTTTTTTTCGCACTTTGACGTTTATTGGTTTTGGTATACATCGTCAGTATGCAATTATGAAGAAGTGCACAAACGATACTCCGAGATTCTAAATTTTGGCTGTGCATTAATCTTGAAGATTCAGTTGAACTTGAAGCATCAATGCAGAATCTTAAGACAAGTTATTGTCCCGTGATGCCAGAAATGCTGGCAAAGGTTACTTGCCGCCGCTTTATCCAGGTTCAAAGAAGAGATCATTTAAGAATTATTTATTATTTAATTGTCTTAATAACTATGCTTTAAGAAGCTGTATTATTCAACTTACTCAACTATATAAATCTAATGAAAAGATCGATTTAATAAATAATCTAAAGATGATCATTGGATAAGTGTATAAATAAAAGAACAAATTTACTTCATTCATAATCCCTTTATTACCATTTTCTACTAGCGTTAGAAAAAGATAAAAATAAGATTTGGAGATCGAAAAAAGTGAACGAAGGAGCTGGTCGTCGACATTCTGCGTGCTATATTCCATAGTCAATTCCTGGTTATCATGGTCCGATGCTCAACACGAAAAAATGCGAATCGATCGGAAACGTATGGTTAACTAATGATCGTACATTAACGAACAATAAATAAACGTCCAATGTTAACCTTTACACTGTGAGTTGCTCGGAAACAAAACGATCGCTGTATGCGGCGCGAAACTAATTGTCACAATGTAGCCCTGCGTGCGTTACAATGTTGACAAATGAGGACTAAAGGCGCCGTCCGCACACAGTGAGCGTCACAGTTGAACATCGGACGCCTTTAGACGTTGTTTATACACAGTGAAAGCTTTGGTCACATGCCTCTACACGGAGAAAAAGAATTTGTTGGCACAACCAATTTTACACTGCATAATCTCTTGGTTATCACATGGGCGACAAAACGATCTGTTACTAATCGCTATTCGTTGGGTATATTTTGCTGAATCTACCAATTATTTTGCTGTAAAAACAAATTGGCAAATGTAGAAAAACACTACTTTGTTCTAACGTATCCTAAAAACAAATTCACTCGGCAAAATTGTTCTGTCCTGGCGATAAAATTATTTCTGCTTTAATTCGCTGATTTGTTTATGTCAACTAAATTTTATCGCTGTCGCGACGAATATGCAGTACCAATGATTTCGTACGAATAGTTTCGTTGGTAGTAGTAAAATGATTTTTTTCCATGTAAGAGAAGCGTCTCCGAGCGACAACCGTTTGTAATTACCCACACGGCACAGTTTGTTTCATATATGTTCTTTAAACCTACGTAATATGATTATGAAACGTCACATTGGTTTAAAAGACGTACATGAAACTAACATATGTTACCTGGATAGCGGGAGCTAATTTTGTCCCTTCCACGAAGGTGTCTTTGTAATCTGTTGCTTTATAATGCGTTGCGTACTCCACGGCCGATTCATTGCGTCTCGAACCGACGAGTTACGCACATACCGCGACGCGGAGCACGTGTACCGGTGAGTTATTTACAATTTCCGTTGAGTAATGAAAGTATTTTCTCGGCTATTGAAGTATTTAATCGCGCTCTCGTCGACATCGCGTCAGTTAACACGCGTTTCTCTGATCGAATCGTACGCGAATATAATATGCGAATGCCAGTGTCAGTGTCAGTGAGTGTCTGGAGCCACGAAGCAGCCGGGAATAGTGCTGGATCGGGAAATCAGGACGGAGAATGCAGAACGTCGAGACGCGAGCGGCGATACATCATATATTTTCAGGTGTGTCGAATCATTTATCACACAGAATATGTCCAATTTTAATGTCTTACACATGTCTTACAAACTCACCGAGAGTAAGGAGCGGACTAAATGTAAAATCTGCTTCTTTATAAAACCGGCATTCATCGTTCGTCTCTCATCGTGTAATAAATAATCATAGCTTTACGAATCTCTGATTATTCGTTAACCTGTAATATTTGTGTCATACAAAAACTATCGATCCAAACAGCCGAATTACGGTCCATGAATACGTGTCTGTAACATTGTAATTGGGAGGATATACGGTATCTTCGAAGCACCCCTCTATAAATATAAATTCATGTGAACGTCAGCTTGCTCATAGAAGCTGTGTTTAGAAGACGAAGCGATTTTTCGAGATGAGTGAACCTCCTCGAGTCGGTTGCTCCTCATTCGGTGCGTCGTTTATCGCTCGCGGCTTTCTAAAATATCTCCGTTAGACCTTCGAGATCACCTGGATAGATGGTGTACTCGTTGGGCGACAGGATTTTTCGATGACGCCCGCCGAGTAGTTGACGGTCGGCCAAACAACCATGCGAGCGTCACGTGCCAAAAACTAGTAACAGCATCGTGTTTGAATTTTCACTCGATGCCGAGGCGAAAGGCATGATGCGATACATGGGCCTTTTTTCTTGCTTCCCGTGGATTTGTCGAATGATACTGGGAACGAGACATAGGCTACGTTTACATGGCAACTCGAAACCGGTTTAATAACACCTAATCTACGTTTACATGAACAGCATAAAATCGACTTAATTATTCCCGCTGTTGTAACTATTAATGTTACACGTCGTATATATATTTTTGTGTAACTAAATTGTATAACACACACACACATACATATAATACTGGTAATTACAACGTTGAGAATTATCACATCAGTTTTATGTTAATTATGCAATTGGTATCTGTACGAGTATTGCTAGAATTAGTTTTAGACTACCGTGTAAACGTAGTTACATTTCTCGCTCGTGACGCAAAATTTGGAACGTTTTAACGTTTCCTTAAATTCCCAATGGAAAGCTGCGTTGTGTTAATATGTACCATTAGGATTTGGTTTTGTGCTTATCACGGTATGCGTTTTCTTTTTTTCTAAATCACAGTTCTCACCGTGTCTCGCTCAGTGCTGAATGAAGATAGAGATCTAATTACAAATCAATTTAGACGCCTCGATATTCGAGTGGTATCATGAAATGCGAGTGTCAGAGTTACAGTCGATAGAGATTTCGACAGTAACCGCTCGGACTATCACTTATTTATTTGCCGTCGGCTCGGTTTTCGATTTGTCTCGCATTACGCACAAAATTCCTGCCTGCGTCGCACGTTTCGACATTTCGACATCCCGCCGAGGGGAATGCGCTCGATGGAAAATCAGAGGCCGAGCGAGCGCCCGTCGAGAAAAATTCCAGCTGTAGCTTCGCGCGCGGAAAACTTCCCGCCACGCGCTGTTCCCGTCCCGAGCGGCTAGTTTCCCCGAGGCAGGCTCATTTATACGTACATATTTATTAATCGCGCGCGCCTCGCGCGAGCTCTCTCGAGCCGGCGCGAATCACGTTCTATAAATGCCGCAAAAAATAATTCTCCGTAGCGAGTTACGAGGGTAGTAAGCGGGCAGAGGAGGTTCACTGGCATCGTGCTCGTCCTTTTATACACACTGATAGCGCATTACTAGCGGAGGAAAGGTCATCACACAGTATAATAAAAGATTATACGCCGCGTTGCTCCCGTGCGTACACGGTACAACGATCTTCAGGACGCGGCACAAAGTGCCCGGAAGTTCATTAAAAAATCATTAAACAGTTCACACCGACCCCGAGTCGATTAATAAGAACAAATTATCCGCCAAGAGATCCGCGTGCCTGGTCGTGCGACACGTTTTCTCTCGTCTCCTCCACGGCCATCCTAAACGATTTTTCCGGCGGGCTCGCGATGAGTCTCATCGTCGTTACATTGCCTCCGTCAGTCGTATCGATGCGAACCGATCGACGTTACACACCGGTTGATGTTTGTTATGTGACTTTTTTTTCGAGCCTCGTCCATATTTTTTCGCTTTAAAATCGCCTCAACATTTTATCGCGTTCTCCCACATCGCTTTAGAGGTCAATCTAAGAAAAATGGCACTTGTTTTAATGTCGAGGTATCTATAGATAGATACGGAGTTATTTAACGTTGGCGATAGGGCGAATTAATTCTCAAGGTCGTGAACGGCTAACAAAACTCTGCTTCTCTCGGCTGAACTTTGTGCCGTGGGAGAAGTTGTCGCGTCTCGTTGATTGCGCTTTTCATTCGAATGTAGATACGCCATTTTTGTGAGCGAGAGTCCACGTAGTACAGGGTCAGTTCCCATCGAGCACATGATCGCAGGCGAAAGATATGTTTGTTACGTGCGAGACCTGTCCCCGCATCTGCATCTTCGCGCGGACCGTGTCGAGGTGAACTGCTTTTTAGGCGGACGAAAGCTCATCCGCCTAAATCATGTTCGCGACGTGTCCCGCGTTCGCACAACGAGAGGCGACCTCCGTTCGCGCTGCGCGTTACCGGAAGATTCCTTCTGGCGAATCGATCGAACGACCTTATGTCCCACCACGCTCCAATCGCTTTCAGGTAGCCGTCGTTTCCATTAAGAATTTTAATGATTCGTCGAGTTTTATCGTCGACCGAATAATCACACCGGGCTATTTTGTGCCTTTCCAATTCGGAAGTTACCAAACTGCATTTTTGACGAATTCGAGTTATCTAACGATTGAATAGTGACTATCGTATGCTGTGTTGCGAACTTGTAAATTTACGAGCGACAGACAAATTATACCATGGCATTGGAGCAGCACACGACCGAACTTGATCTTCAAGCGGGTGACACGAAGATGCTTTCTGCCATTGTGTAATATTTAGTATTCCACATACGTTGGTATTCTCACCGATGCAGTCGACGATACAACAGTTTTCGAGTGAAAATAATATAAATTAAATAACAACCTCGCAGTTTTCTTACGATTTCGATTGTCCGTGTAGCGACGTCTCCTGCACGTTCTATTTTTCAACTTTCCGGACATCCACCGATACCGTCGTGGGAGGTGGAACATATTATAGATTATTTGTCAGCTTTCTGCCCGCGTCTGTCTTCCACACACGGACAAATACCTTTAACCTTCCGCGATCCGAAATATCTCAGCACGTGTGTGCTCCATTTCCTTTTCTTCGCGATTAATATCGGATTAGTGACGTTTTCGCCGGTGAGTGACGGAACAACGAATACATACCGTAAGCGGAGATAACGCGACACCATATTCCCACTAATTACACAGCCTTTCCCAATGGCGGACAAAAAATACTTAAACGTCCTGTCGAGAAAACATCTCGGCAACGCGAGCGCTACGTGACCGATAGTAATTTCGAAACTATCGTCGGTGGCCGATGTTAACCAAGGTTGCTAATTAATCAAGGCGACATCGGGGTATTTGCGCGCCTCGTCATTAATATATTAGATAGACCTACTGGCCATAATGAACACGCCGCGTTTGTAACTGGCGGCGAATCCGATGGCGAATATCCTCGTTGGAGCGAGGGAGCGGATAATTTCAATTATAAAATCTATCGTTGTATTACGGGATTATCGATGACAGCCGATTGTCGAGGTACGCAGTCGACGGCATCGTGTGTTCGTTTGTGTGTTCGCCGATAGCGAGGCAGATTGGAAATGTATATTATCTCCGGCGCCGTTAGCCCGGGGATACGCGCGCCGTTCATCGTCGATCTTGTCGAAATCGACGCGATCCCGCCGCCGCCTCGCGCCGAGAGGCGAATGACTTTATCCGCCTTTATCTTATTACCGACATTTATGTGCATCTCACGACACGATCGTCGCGATAATCGCGCCCGTTGCATTATCGTGAATGTCAGTCAATTGTTGTTATCGTGCGTTGCATTGTCAGCTGCGCGCTTACACAATCGCGTCGTCGTCGCGGACGCCTCTATCCCCTCGGTGCTAATAAATTTATCCACGCGCGTCCGTTTATCTACGAATTTACACACGAGGTCGATCTCGATGAAATCGCGCCGTCCAACTTCGGTCCTCCAGTTCGTTCGATTTTTCGTTGTTCTGCACGTAACGCGTTCGCCGCCGGACTGATCTTGGACGACTTCCCATTCACGTCGCATGCGCTCCACGTTATCGAGATCAATTTTTTTACTTATAATATATGCATTATAATATTTATAAGACTGCAGAAATCATTATGAGCGAGAAAATTATACGACGTTCAAGACTCGGGATAAAAAAAACATGTACGAAACAGCATAAACAAAAAGTTTAACGTGAGGCGTACTTACGACCCACGCGCGGTAGCGTATGTATTAACGAACGTTATCCCCCATGTGGGAGTAAACGTGAAGGTTTTAGAAATTGAAGTCTCAGGACGTCACTATTTCGCAACCGTTAGAATTCTCAATGATCCCGTGGTAGAAAAATCGCAAAATGTGTTAACGATCTCGCGCGTTTTAGAAATTGATGCCCCTAGATGTTAACATTTCGCAACCTCGTCGGAATCTCAATGATCTCCCGGTTGAAAAATCGTAAGCACGAGGCCTCGTTCAACCCGTTGGGATAAAAACGATGATACCTGAGACGTTCTTGGGCATAGTCATTACGCTCACAGAAGTGCTCAATTAAATTTAGACCATCGAGGGGCATTGCGATTTATCCGTCCGCTCATTAAGGCGGCGCGAGAAAACGTTGCCTTCGTACTTAAGGCGCGCGCTCTCTCGAAGATGAGCCACTTTAATGTTCTTCACCTCGATTTAACACTCTCGGAGACGAGCGTTCGAACGGCGTGCCGCCGATTCCACCCTGCCGCGACCGGATCGAAGTCGACCTTACCCCGTTGGCCGGCTCTTCCGGATCAGCGGTCGCTTCATACAGGTGACGGCACGCCGACATCACAGAGCCGACCACGAGCTCTCAGCGTTTCGTCACGTGTCGAAGTGTGCTCGTCTTTACGGCTGATTAACCGAGGCGACGTTGGCTCGTGCTGACGCCTCCGCTTTGCCACGCGTGCACTGTTCGTCGGGGAGGGAGGGCCGGGAGGGAAGCGTGTGGAAGGGTGCGAGAGGTGGGTGAGCGCGCGGGGTGCATCGGGTGATGCATGAATGGAGGCCGCCGCCGGCGGCGGTGGTGGAAATCGACGACGGAAGAACGGCGTCGTTGCTGCGTCCTCCTGCTCTCTCTCTCTCTCTCTCTCTCTCTCTTCCTAGTCTCCGTCTGCCCTCCGATAATCCTCTTTCCTCTCTGCCCTGCGCCCCTGTAACTGACCTACGCGCAGAAGCGTCCGACCAGAGCGCAGGCAGCGTAGACGTCGTCATTGTTGGCGTGGTGGGGGTAAACGATGACGTCGTCGTGCTCCGCATCGCGGAGTGACGGCACAGGTGAATTGATGACGTAATTGTTACACACCGCTTCGTGTTTCGAGTGGTCGTGAGTCTGCGCGACGGGATTCGAGATCGAAGTCTCGCTGTCTGGATGGTGAGAGACGCCCGAACCGAGAAACGTTTCCGCGTGGCCTCAATCGCGACGCTGCGGAAAGTTTTAATTGAGTTCGCCGCGTGCATCAGGGGGGGAGGGCAGGTTTTATGAAATCAGGTCGGATATTTATGATTTAAAGCCCCCGAGATGTCCGCCCCGCGACCCACGCCACGAATATATCCGATGTTTTAATGGAATTCCAACAAGGATGCGAGATTTCTTTCGTCCGAGAGAGACGGATCGCTTCCGAGAGCGGCGATTGAAAAATTACGAGAGACTTGTGGCCCGTGCGAGGAATTCGTTCGTCCCGGCGACGCGAAATTTCCCCTTTACGCAAGTTCCCCGGGTAGGAATTAAAAGAAGCGTACAAGACAAGATGAAAGTCCCGCGGTCCTCCATCGTCCAAGTGGAAAAGTACATAATCCGGCAGTGTGGTCCGTTACGTGACGGGAATAACCGTCACGCAAACGCGCAAAGGGAATACCCTTGGAATATTTCCCTCGTAATTGCGGCCGGGGTTCTTAAGTCCAGGATCATTGCGGACAAAATAGCGAAATATCGTGACATTCTTACGCGATAATTGTCAGGCTATCGGCCGATTGCATTACGGGGTTGGTTGGATTGCGCGTCCCTAGGTCACAGGTTAATAACGACAGCACGTCTGCGCGCCTCCGATGCATTCCGGTGCATCGCTGCACGCACGAGCCACGAGTATCGGGGCTCTCGCAGTTTTCTCTCGTCGATATTACAAAACCGGCCATAACCGACATGAGCTCTCACCATCAGATCGATCTCTCGGTATATTTATGACAACGTGCGAGAAGGATGCCGCGCAGGTTCGTTAACGGCTCGGCACGTATTGCAAAATCATCGTCATCATCAACGAATCGAATCATTCGTCACAGCGGTTTTACGGCGCCCGAGAAGGGTATTAATTTGTGAGTTTAATGCCAATAGATTTTCAATTTTATTAGCGAACGATCGTCTTAGCGAAATGACGGGGCAGGGGATTTCTCACGATAGAGATTTGATCATTGAATCTGTCTGTAACAAATTGTTAAATTCTGGACCGAATTTAACGTTCTTTTTGACGGAGAGAATTTTCTGAGGTCCAATAAGAAGCCACCGCGCGAGCGGTTTATTCGATTAACGAAGAGTTGGAATTTTATATTCAGTATGTAGAATATATATGTATATATATATGTACGGGACACACAAAGCAAGTAATATCATTACCGTAACATAATAACAGCGACCGATAGAGATTCGCTCATCCGACTGAAAACATCGGGAGAGAGAGAGAGAGAGAGAGAGAAGCGCAGGAGTCTTGCAAGATAATTTAATAGAAACCCTGATCGAATAAATAACGTCATAATCACATAAAATGTGCGCTACAACAGATTTTGAAAAAAAGGCCCCACGCGACTACCCGCTAGCACATCGAAGCGTACACAAGAAAGTACACTAGCGAATAACATCGTAATGGTAAGAACAAAATGATTTCGCCCTTGAAAAAACCGCCACCGTCGTCTCTACCAGCGAAACATTGGGGGAAAAGGAGGAAGCGAGAGAAATATATACACGTATGTACATATATCTCCGTCTCTCTCCCACGCGCCTCTTTTTTCCCCTCGCCATCTTTCTCCGTCGCGTATGTTGCGGCGACGCGTGCCGCCGTCGTCCCGGCTTTGCGCGGGGTTGGAAAACGGGCGGAGGGTGGGTGGCGTGCTGACGTCACTGTAGCGGCATCATCGGCCGCGTGGGCCAATAGAGGTGCGCTCACTCCGGCCGGGTCCATCGATCCGGCCGGCTGCTGTCGTGTGCGCGTCCCCGGGTTATGACGTCCGCGGTGACGTCACCGTTAGCGCCGTTCGCCTCGCTCCCGCTCTACCGTTCGCCGCTGCTGCCGCCGCTACACACGGCACGGTTTTAATATAGCGGAGGGACGCGCGCGATCCGGACTCAGTTACGCGGCGACCGGCCACACGTCGAGTGTACCGCTCTCTTCGGCAACTCGGAGACTCCACTCTTGGGCTCTTTCACCTGTCTCTCGTTCTCTCTCGACATCTAAACTCCGCACCGGTCGTTTCGCGCGTTCAGGATCGTGCGGGAGCGTTCGTACGGTGCACCTTCGCGTCGACACCTGTGCGAGTTTCCGATCCGCTACAGTGCCGAATGGTAACCGCGAGGACCGTCTGCCCGCAGCTCACTCGTCGGGAAGAACTGTGCTCTCGAGAAGCGGCTCCTACGGGAAGAGCGACGATGTCATCCGACACGATGCGGCAGCGATAAACGGCGACCGTCCGGGGAAGAGGATTCTGCATGCGAGTGCCCAGGGCGGAAGTGTTCGGGCTCCTCGGTGGGGCGCTGACCTCCGACGACATCATCAGGAAGGACTCGCCTTGCCCTACGACGACGCACGCAGGTCGGTGATACATCATCATCACGTGTGCTCTCGTTCGTTCATTCGTTGTTGTTGCGCGCGAGGAGGCTGCGCTACCCCCTGTGTTCTGTGTGTGCCGCGTGTGGGGCTCGCGCCTTCTCCACCGGCTGTCTCTCTCATCGTGCTCCCTTCCGCTCCTTTTTTTTCTTACAGTGTCTGTCTGTCTTTCTCTCTGCACGCTCGATCGTTCCAGTTGGACGACCGACGATCGCGTACAATCGAGAGAACGCCGGTGTATGAGGATTTCTCCCGTGTACCTGCTCGACGGTCGTTTCGCGCTCCTTCCCACCCTCCCGGCGTCCCACCCGTCAGCCGGCGCGCATGCTTCGTTTAAAGGGATGTATCGACACTGAGCGTGGAGCTCTTCGCGTCTCCCCGAGCGCGGATTCGTAACGACCGGTTCCGGCGCGGACCATGTGAAACGTTCTCTCGCCTCGCACGATCGACGCGATATCGTTACTAATTAGATCCTCGCACGGGATCTAATCGGACACACCTTCGATGCCGATCGGAGAGCGGCGAGCCGGTGAACGAACCACTCGGGGATTTTGAGAAACGGACGAGCCTCCCTCTCCGCGGGATGCGCGCGATCAGCGGCCGGCCGGCGATCGAATGAAGCGCGAGCACGTAGCGCCGCTGATCGTACGCGCGATGCGTACCGTCGAGAACAGCAGCACGGAAGCGACCGGCGCCGCGGCGCACCACCACCACCACCACCATCATCAGCAGCAGCATCACCATCATCATCATCATCACCATCATCACCACCGCGGGCCCAGCGACGTCGTCGCCACCGCTGCTGCCACCCGCCACCTGGCCGCCGGCGAGCAGCAGGATCGCGAGCGGTCGGCGGCGTCGATCCACCTGGTGGCCACCGCGACCCCGTACCACCAGGTCACCATCGCGGCGGACACCAACAACAACCACGACCATCACCGGAACCTCGAGCACCACGGCGCGGCGCAACGCCACGATCATTGGAACAAGTGTAAGTCAGTCGCGCCAAAAAAATATCGCGCAAGATCGCGGGATATCTCCCACACCTTCTCTCCCGTAAGCTGTTCGCTGCTGGTGGTGATGGTTACGACGGTGGTGGTGGTGGTGGTGGTGATGATGAAGATGACGATGGTGGGTGGTAATGGTGGTGGCGGCGGCGGTGGATGCGCGAATATCGATGCACGCTCGTTTCAGCGCTCGCGGTCATCTCTCGATGATCGCCGTGCGTGGAGAGAAAAACACAATGTGGTAGAGCCGACGAGATTTTGCTTAAACGATTAAAAAATGTTTTCCAAACACCGCGCGTCTAGTTCCACCGAACAAATTATACAGCCGCTGCTGTAACGAGTTATCACAACTGATTCGACGATTGCAATTTGATCGGCACCGCTGCGTTGAGAGAAAGATGTTTAAAAATTTATCTGGAGGATGTAAGATTTTATTTCACAGAAATATTTCCGCGGAATTCAACCTTACATGCCCCGCGAATAAAATTGTCATATTTTTGCCCAGTGTGTGTCAACGTATTGTCGCGTCAACGTGTGATTCGTTCAGCAGATGTAATATTTGTTTTGAATGACCACCGATTTTGTCGACCCAATCCGCCTTTTTCTCGGTGTAGATGCGTTCCTTTGTTGCTTGTAGATAACGCAGGTCTCACGCGTGTATCTTAATGATTCAATGCTCGCGTTACATTAATATCATCAGGTATCTCTAGTTTGAGAAGCATCGCGGGATCTCACGCTCAGAAGTCTAATTCGATTGATTATTATCAATTGATAATCGATAGGAAGGTGGGAAGTTACGAATGGATTTGTTCCGAGCGGGATAAATGAAATTTTACCGCAATCTATTTAAAGACGATTATGTTAGGTTAGGAGAAAGTTTTATCAACTAGATTTAATTTCGAACATCGGTGTGTTTTTTTTTTACAAATTTCATCGGCACGACCACAACAGTCATGATACAGACGTGAGATAAATGCAGGCTGTTTCCTCCGCGTTTTTCTTTACGTTTATACAAGTCGGATAAAAACACATAGGTCCGATTAAAGAAGATACTATCATTTTGCACGTTTTCGTTTGCTACCTCACCAAAGGGAGGCCGAAATTTTGTAAATCGAGAACGTTTTGTTAGGAGATATAAAATATCTCAATTTACAATTTGTATTTTATAAAATATTAATTCATTCCATTCGGCAACGCGCAGTTACATGCAATTAAATATGATATGCGTTGAAGGTGCGTTAAAATGTAATATTTATTTATATGTGGGATTTAGCTCGCGCGGTTTTTAGATTGCAGCCCGGTTAGTTTCAGTTGCAGAGACACGAAATTCGCCGGAATTAATGTAATTCACGACGTAACGATCCGTTACGCGTTTTAACCCGATTACATACACGAAGGTACGATCGCCGACGCATTATTCGTGTGTAGACGGCTTTTTATGGTCGCTCACCGTCGTCTAGATTTTATTTTAATAACCGTGTTTCGGGGTGACGACGTGTCATAAACCCCGATTACCTGTTTCAGCCGGGAACTAAGCGAGATATTTGAGCGCGTCAGTCTTTATTAGGAATATCAATCGCGCCGTTCGTTTAAGAAACAACGACCCGGCGGATCTCCGCTCGCTCGCGCAATAATGTTTTATCATCGATAATTACTTCTCCGCGCCATTTGCGGGCAATCGAACAGCAGCAATGTTAAATAATTGAGCGCTATTACGAGGCGATTTGGGTTATCGCCGGCTTGCGTCTGTCCGATATTTCCAAACGCTCGTCACACATTTGTGCTCGATATCTGCTTACGTCACGGCCGTGACGTAGACGGCGGACGAGAATATCGTTGTTATTATTTCGCCTAGACAATCAGTGGTCCACTTTGCCGTGTTAATTCCTCGCTTGCCAATTAAATCACAATTCACCTGAACATCGATCGGCCGGCGCGTGAAATTATGACGTCAAACGGCCGCGGTTCTTTAAGTTGACTAGCGTCTGAGAGCATTTCAGTGTCGCTCTTTCAGTGCGTTATTTTTTCCACGGTTTCGACAGAACGATTCCGCGAAAGATGTCGCTTTCCAAATCCGATACGTCGCCTCATTACCTGTCACATTCGAGACTCTTCGAGCAAACCGTTCAACACTTACACTTTCGCTAAAGAATTATCGTTGCAAATTCTTTGTAAGGATTAACGGTCGATTAGATGATATCATTATCAAACCTGCACAGTAAAATATTTCGCGCTAAATTTCACGCATTTCACATGTCCCAAACGGCCCACACAAATTTTTCTGTCAATTTGACACAAGATAAATATATTGAAAATCGGCACAAATATTATATAAAAAATTCACATAAAATTAATATCCGTGATATGTCAATCGATACTGAAATATTGATTTCAACACAAGTAGAAAATGTATTTTACCGTGTATCGCCAACACCGTCATCTTCATCCCTTCGCCTCACTCCCCCCCCCCGAACCGAGCACGCTTGCTCAAGCACCGTCTACAAGACTTCACGCCATTCTCTCGCTTTCGTTACAACTGGTGATTGCTATCTTTAAAAATCAATCCACGCGTTGGTACTTAATCTTGATAAATTTATAGAGCGTTTGATAAATTCGCCTTTGAATCGGAAGACGCACTCGACACGCGCGTGGTCGGGCGGGGTGCGACGGAGCCCCCACCGCGGTGCCTTTGCGTTCAATCGGCTCCGCGAGATCTGCGTTCTCCGCTCCCACGGGACTTTTTACAGATGTAATCGGCACGTCGCGATAAATATAGTCTGGCAGTCGGCCGAGTGCAACTCGTTTCTTTTCCGCGTACATACTTGGCCTGCGCGAGATCGCGCAGGGAAGGAAGAGAGTACGAGGACTACGAATATAACTACGTGCGGGTGCGGCGCGGCGGTCGGTCGGTTGGCCGACCGGCCGATCGACCGGTCGCCGGTTTCGCCGCATTGCCACGCTCGAATTGCGACAGGCGATCGTAATGTTCTCTCGCGAGAGAGTAACGGCCGTGACAATGGTAAATCAACGCTTATGACTTCCTTCGCGTTAAATGCCGTTACGCCAGGTGTAGGCGCTGCTCTGCGCGCAGGTAGCGCGCGCACGCGGGAAAAAGGGCACGACACGTCTCGCTGAGACAAAGGCGAAGCGGAACCAATTTCTGAAGCACTCGTAAAGTCACATTTTTCAACTACGACACGTGTCGCGTTCCTGGGAAAGAGTCCGGGACGGATTCGCGACGACTGATCAATTCCGCGAAAAAGCGAAATAAGTTCACTTTATCAGCGCGCTAACGGGATTTTACGACGTCTCACGAGGCGGCGGCGGCCGTTCGTTGTGCGTCGATTCACCTCGTGCGGCCGAAACACGGGCGACGCACTGTCTATCGCGCCACTTCACTCCGTATTTACGGCAGAGATGAAAATACCTATTCTCGAAATACACGATTCCTCCCGAGATGTTTCTTTCTTGCAGAGACGATCCCCGCAACACACACACACGTTTTTCACCGACCATCCCACACGTTACGTCACAGGGCTCGTTTTGTATCTGCCTCGGCAAAAAAGTTAGCATTTTTTCGACGCTCGCAAGAAACTCTGTAAAAATAACGGCGATACGGCGTCCCCCTACCGATAAATTCCCTCCGAAGCGAACGAAAATGAAAAAAAAAAACATATCCCCGCTTTGTCCGCCATTCAAAGCGGGCTATTTCCGCGTAAACGTTGTTCATTCAATTCCCCCTTTTTCCCTCTCTCTCTCTCTCGTTCTCTTTTTCTCGTTCTGTCTCGCCTTTGTCAACGATGATCGCGGAAAGCGAGTCGCGCAAGTGTTCGTCTCGGTGTCCCGCTAATCGCTCTCAGACCGTGGCAGACGTCGCGTAAACCCCTCGCTCTCATGTGTAAATCGGACTTGGTCGAGTTTCTCGCGCGGCCGCGGATGTAATAATCCGCTTCTCTCAGGGCGGCTCTCTGCCGCGATATCGCGGTGGCGATCGCGACCAAAGGGAGAGATCCACCCACCGTCCAGGAATCGGTCGTTCTTTCTCTCGGGTTATTGGCGGCGCCGCGGCGTCGGGGAGGCTTGCGGGGGTTGTACGCGACAAATCCCGCGTCCCTTGACTCGCCAAGGCCGGAGCTCCATAAACAGCCGTGCAATATGTACATACATTATACGTGTTTATTATGTACGCGTGTGCCGTAACCAAGATAACGACGTCGCGCGCACGTCCTTTCTTGCGGGCCCGGCTACCGTAACGCGCGCGCGCGCACCCGTTATAACGTAGAGAGCTCGTTCACGCAGCCACTGAGCACAAGGGGGTTTTTAAAGTGGTATCGGAAAATATTCTCCCGTATAAAAATTCTTACATTATATTTTCTCTCGTGTGTACCCGCCGGCCGGTGGCGAGCATACGCGCGCACTCGCTCGCTCGCCGTCCTATTTCTTTTCTACGCTCACGCCTCTATTTTCGCGCCGAGCGGCATTCCGCCCCGCGCGAATCGCGCATCGGGCGATTTACCGAGCGGATTCATCGACGCTAATTAGTATTCATAGAGCGCTCTCGCGAAACATTCTCAGTAGCATTGATTCGATGGCTAGCAATGGGTGCGCTACGAACTATCTCTCTCTCCGTTTTTTTTTTGCTACCAATCGAAGTTTCCGCTTTTGTAATTTCTCGATACTCTCTTTCCCTCTCTTCTCTCTGTCGCGAGGCAACGATGAAAGGCTGTTTTTTCGCATGTTTTTTCACGACAAAAAGTTGCCCACGTTAATTCGCGCAACTTATATGTCTTTTAGAGCGGGAAATCACTTGCAATTCGTGCAGTACTAGTTACAGAGGAATTTTATCGCCGGGGGTTGTGTGTCGGCTATTTTTAGCATTTAGGGGAGTTCGATCATACATAACGCAATTAGTCGCAAGCTCTGTCGGCGAAAAAGCCGTGTTGCGTATAAAAACGACGCTCTCTTACAGGGACTCGCTTTTTATTATGTAAACGAGAACGCTGTGACGGGTCTAAAGAAAGGATTATCAATGTAAAAGTTAAACATTTATCCGTTTGCAAGCTTTTCTTTTCGAGTATTGCTAACTCCCGAGAATTATCGTTCGCACGCGAATAACGACGGCGACCGGAGTATTAAGGGTTAAAAAAACGTTCTCTCTCTCTCTCTCAGTCGCGTCAAACGCGGAGTCGAGCAGCGCTTCCTAGAGGCCAATTGCATTGTTTTGCTGGGCAAACTAAATATACGTGCGAGGCGGGCGATCCGCGGCTTCTTGGCTGAGCTACAAAAGAGACGAAAGCGGCGGCGGCGAAAACGGCTGACGCATCACGTGCCGCGTACAATTTTCACGACGTACTATAACCACGCGCGCGACGCTTCGCGTAAGAAAGTCGTTGGTCCACGTGCGCGTGCCTATGATGCGACGGCGATGACGGGGCGGCGGCGACGTGGTGGAAGCATCGCTCATCGCGAATGCACTCCGCTCGAGGCGACTGCTACTGATAAGGCACCCCCGATTCGTTCGATTCGCTCACAGATCGCTCTGTTTATCGCGCTATTCGCGCTCGATTGTAAATCACGTGCGTGCCGGAATTCGCGCCGCGCGTTGTTCCCAGATAAAACGTATCTTCGTGCGCGCGCGTATAGTGCCCCGGCGATGAGATAATAACGGATAAAGTGGCGGTTTGCCAACATTTTTTTTGTCGGGGAAACTCGGCGATCCGCCGCGCTTGAAAATTCTATTCGATGGGGTTTCTACGTGAGCGATGTTGCCGGAGACGTGGTGGTTTTGTTATCGAATAAATAGTGTGATAAATATATGCTTCGAGAGAGAGAGAGAGAGAGAGAGAGAGTTGTGCAGGAGGTAGTAGCGTGCTTATGTATAAACATGAGATATTAGATTACTTGACTTTTTCATTTTGGCTCAACTGGCGCGCGCGAGCAAGGACGGATATTTACAATGATTTTAATTAGGAATTTATACGAAAACCTGCGATAGAGAGTGACGCATGGTGATACGGTTTTAATGAGTAATTGACTTTAATATCAGATATCTATAAAATATCAAATTGCGATTTAATTCAATCTATTAATATGTAATCATATCATATTACATTCGCTGGAGCAAACATCCCTATTTCGTCAATTCATGAAATATAAATCAGTAGAATTACAAATTCTTTCTATAATGATAAACAAATATTGCATTTCGTAATCAAACACGAGAAACGCACCGGCATTGCTCAGCGGGATATTTGTAATATTGCTTGATTAAACAAAAACATGAAACGCATTTTGCAAGTGCAGAAATTATCTTCAGAATAAATAATATGCATAGATGTATTAATTATAAATAAATAGAGGAAGGGAATATTTCAGGAAACGTGCGGTATCCGATATTGGGAGACGTCCACAGTAAATTCACCGTCCACTCGAGCACAGAGAACCCTCCTCTCTTAGGGAGGACACGCGACCGAGAGGCGGACGGGATGGACACGAAAAAGCAAAAATCGTGGCCGGCCGATGTGATTTATATTGCATAAATGCTACACCGCGGAAGCATCAAATATTTAGCGCGCGGTATTGTTACCGATGTGCGAGACTTTCGTCGAGTATGATACGCACATGTTGCACGAAGGGGCGAGATTTCGGTATCGTGACTATCGCGAGGAAACCGTCCGTTAATACAAGGCAGTCGCGGTCACCGACCCTATCATCGTCATGTCACGTCGCGCGATATAATCAGCCTCGCAATCTATACGTAATATAAATTCTATTATGTAATATCTATATGTGTATTCTCGAGTAGAAAAGAAAGAGAGAGAGAGATAATATTGATTATTAATAGTTGCTGAAGAATTATATACAGCAATATAATGATTCTTTTATCATCACAGATTAATTTCGATATAATCATTAGTCGTATGATCTAATATTAACCCTTGAATAAGATTGGGTGGGACCCGACCGGATCTATATTCTAATGCTTCCGCGCACGCGCTTGTGAAGCGTTATATTTCAGATATTTTCATATATTTTGCAATATATTTTATTTATTTTTCAATAAATAAATAATAATTTTCTAACTTATCATGAGAATGAAAAGTGCCTAGTCGAAAAAATTCGTTGAAAAGATTACAAAATGCTTCTATCGATCTGATTCACCTTGTTGTACGTGTGATTGCATAAATCTAGTTATTCGAGAGTTAACGATTGTATAAATAATCATGCACGTCATCATAAGAGAAGAGCAGTAGACCGTTTCATTTATGCGAATATTCGAATTACTTTATTTGCTGAGCGCTTTAAATCCACCCCCTTATTTTGTAATTTGCACACTGAAAAATATTTCCATCGGATAAACCGATTAAATGATACATGCGGTTGTTATTTTTATTGTCCGATCAAATGATGGATACTTTTATCCGATGATGTTTAACCGATGAAACCTAATCGGAAAATCAGTCGTCCTTTGCGTATCCGTTGTAATCTTCATCCGATAAAGGTACGACTTGATCGGATGAAATGATGACAAAATGATCGGACATTGCACATGTATATCCGTTCGTTACTTTTTAATTGGATCATCCAATCGGATCGGATTTTTTTTTCGGTGTAGCGAAAATTTCGCTTTGGCTGACGTATCGTTACACTTTGTGCACGCAGAGATTTATAACGCACATGTTATGCCCGTAACGCATACGTTAAAAGTTAACAGAATAAGAGCGCCGGTTAGTCCGTGCCATTTCTCCCGCGAAGGCGAGCTAGCTGGAGCAAGGAGAACGATTTTATGACGTGGAACGGAACCGGCGACGGGAAATTGTGTCGTTCCGTGCGAAATTCGGGCCGCAAAACGTGATTCCGCAGCGAAGTCTATTTCAGGTTGAAGTGGTCGCGTGCGTCATACACGCGAAGCGCGTTACACATTTTTGCTGCCGCCTGTCCGAATTACCATAAGCTTCTTAGGCGCTCGGGAACGGTGATATTACGCGTATCAATGCGCGACTATCGCGCGATCTCCCCTCAAATGAATCCCGCGTATCGATCGTATTAGCCGATCGTCATCGACAGCCGTCAACACTTTCGCTGTCGTCCGTCGTCTGCCTGCGTGCGTGTGTGCGTGCGTGCCGGCGACATCCAGATATATGGCTAACGGCTCATTCACGATAACGTTATGCAACGGTGGCGAATGTTAAACTTGAAATTC
This sequence comes from Dinoponera quadriceps, assembly GCF_001313825.1. Classification (NCBI taxonomy): domain Eukaryota; kingdom Metazoa; phylum Arthropoda; class Insecta; order Hymenoptera; family Formicidae; genus Dinoponera; species Dinoponera quadriceps. Next base: position 171,089 of record NW_014559724.1, read on the forward strand.
GTGTCGCGCTATTTCAGAAATAGACCCTGTAATCAGAATGTAATTTCTTGCATTAATCCGCAAACAGATCGCACGCAGAGCGACGATTTTCGCTGATAGCGGTTCGAAGTTTTTTTTTTTTAAATGCACACTACTGGCAAATCCGTTAATCGAGCGCCGCAAAAATATCGAGGATGTTTTATTTTCACATACAGAGAGAACGTCCCAGAACTGTCGCCACTGCTTTTATTTACGAACACTTGAACCAATTTGATTTGGGCCAATCTCTGATTTTTTTTTGTTTTTTAACGAGAGAGTTCGCCTGGACGTTATTTGTTTTTTTCATGATTTTCACGTCCTGACGTGAGGTACATCACGAGAGACTCGAGAGATTTTGCTAGAGATAAATTTGCCGGGGGAAGATTACGTGAAAAATAGAATAATCGATCATCCGATTACGTCTGCTCGGGACTGTGGGCTTAAACCTCGTCGGTTTTTAATTGCTTTGGTAGCATCTGTAAGTGAATAGAGAAGTAACGATGAAGTAACAGGCGATATTATATACGGCGGACGTTCTTTCCGTACGGCGACTACCGATCCTTCCGACGCGCAGACACGCGTCAACGTCATTTCTCGAGATTCCAGGGTTCGTCAAGCTCGTTATCTCATTAATCTGTGCCTCATCGAATCGCGTATTGCCGTCAGTACGTTCGCCTTCGATGTCTTTTCACGTAACGCACCACGTCAGACATTGAAACGCATTCCGCAGATTAATCGGTGACTCGTCTAATGAGACGTCTGGCCGATCTTTCTTGCACCTTGCGGCCGTGATGCAGCGTGAATTTATTAAAAATTAAAAATACAAACACACGGACGTACGCACCTCGCCTCAGCTTCGAGTTCCTAGAAGCAAGAGTCTGACCAGTATTCTAGTTCGATACAAAGTGGCGTAAAGTTAGCTACTGCGTATAACGCATGCGCACACATGCATGTGTACAATAATATAATGATGAATTTGGCCAGGGATCTCTCCCAACCATTCTAGGAATCGACTGAAGCATTCAACTTTTTTCTTGAAGTGAATATTATTATCAAAACATATTTGCTTGACATTGAACAAATGAATTGTTAATTTTTTTCATGAAAAAAGTGAAGGATATTCAACGTAATACATTGCAGAATTGTCACGATTTATGCGATGATATTAAAATTCATTTTATGATTGTTTCAAAATTAATTAAGAAGTTGTCAGGACGATTGGATAAGTCCGTTTTCAGTGGCGAAACTATAATAACTATATAATCAAATAAAGATATTTCATTTCATTTTATTGTCATAAGTGAATACGTTTGTGTTTGTGCGATATTTGATGGATATTTATTGAATGCTCATGAATATTTTAACGTTAATATAATTTACGCTTAATATAATATCCATAATTATTTAATGAAAGTTACACTGTGAAAATTACTACGCCCTGCGGACATCATCCCCCTCACGTCCTTCCTCTCCTATTTCTTACTTTCCTGAATTCTAAATCTCCACACACTTCATCCTCTTTCTCACACGGTCGAGACTTGTTTCCGCAGGTAAGTTGCATACCTCCGCCAGGACGTAACAAAATGATTTTCACCTTTATTGTTCGCTACTTCTACTTTTCAATTATTCCGCGAGGCTCAGTCATCACCGACCGGATGACCCGCGGATTTCGCATCGAACCGATAAAAAAACCGGACGACATCGGACACCGACGACTCTCACTTGCAGGGACTCGCAGCCGCACGCGCGCTCCTATTTCCCCTCTCGCCGCGCCTTACATTACAGCACTCGGTAGAAAATGCATGCAACATCGATCCCCCGACCGCGGATCTCCCCGGATCGACCGTTTTTACCGGGAAACTCGCACCTCGTGTCTGTCCTCGCGTGAATACTCGCCGCGCAAACTCGGGGAATCGAGTCGGTGGCGTCGGTAGCGGCGGCATCAGTGCTGACGTCACAACGCCGCCCCCGTCCGTCATCGACCGAGCGGCGGTATAACGACGTCACGCGCACCGCCAAGGACGACGCTATTTCGGGCGTCATGCACCGCCGTCGTCGTCGTCGACGCCGTCGACGTCGTCGCCGCGCTGGAGGTGGTGGTGGCGGCGGTATCGGCGGCAGCGCCGGCAGTGGCGGGCGTCGCGGCTTCAGTGACGGTCGAACCTTCCTCCTCCACGTGGCCTCCGCCAGTTAGCTTTCGCTGTCACCTGCCTTCGCACGGCTCCGCGTTTCCGGTCTCCTGCCCGCCGCTATCGATACCATCCGCTCTCGTTCGATCGCGACGAGATGCTTCGACCGGCCGCGGCGACGTGAACGCGACGCCGCAGCGTCTCCGACTATTCGGCGACTACTTCCGGTAAGGAAGCTCCGCTATTGTTGTTGTTTGTGCTCCTGATTTCTCTTCGGTATGCGATTTCGCCTCGTCGTCGTCCTCCTCTTCTTCTTCTTCTTCTCCTCCTCCTGTCTCCTTTCTCTTCTTTTTCCTCTTTAGTCGTATCTTTCCCTTTTTCTTTCTGAAGCAAATAGCTCCGCTCGCGAATGCGGCGAGGATTTATGTGGCAGTAATTTATTTATAGCAACCGGCGCGGATGCGATTGTTAAACTAACTGTTGGTATCCGTCTCGCGTTCTCACGGTAGTCGAATTGTTTATTCAATTTACGCAAATCGCACTGTAGACGCGTCGCCTAAATATGGGGTTTGTAATATTATATCTGACGGGGGGAAGGGCGACGAGTATTTTTATAATATCGATTTCAGTGACAAACATGTTATTTTCACTTGAGACTGACTTCTCTATCAGTCTAGAGAAACGTGAAAGTTATTTTCACTGTAAGACACTGGAGAGTGGAAGGAGAGGGGGGGTACGAAACTACCGCTGTTTTTATCGCGATGAGGAATTTTTTAATGAACTCGGAAGCAAATCTTTTGCGAAGACGTTACCACGCTCTCTCTCTCTCTCGCTTGGCAACGTTAATTAAATTATATTTGGTGAATGAGAAGGGAGACACGCGTGTAACAGCGAATGTGACGGAATATAAATTCTTTTATTAGAGCGTATTTTTGGAATAAACACTTTGGCTTTCAAGTATATTGGCAGGAATTAACAGATTGTTGATTGATGGCCGGGTATTTCCTTGAGCAGGTTTTGCGGAGCAGGTAATCGCGGCGATTCGACACACCTTGCCTGTTTTTGTGACTCGGCGATACGATACATGCAGTCGTGTGTCGTATCGATCGCGCAGGAGTCGATTCGACGGCGGAACGTGTCGAGTCGGGGGGAGGGCGGTTTAGAAATTTCTTGAACTGTGCTCGCGACGCGCTTCCCGCATTAGGCGTGCTCGGCTCGGGAGGATATTTCGGCGATATTTATCGCGATCGATCGAAGGTGGCCGTTGAAGTAGCTCTCAGTCACAAACGTTACGCAACCGACAGCGGAATGATATAACAAGCACACGCATAATTGCACCCGCTTTGCTCTCCTTGGTAATTTCGCCAAGTGTATCCAGCGTGGCGGAACAACTGCAATTTGCACCGGATAGAGTGTGAAACGTATTGACAAGTAATTACACGGGACGGTCGATTTGTGCCGATAAGCGGAAGGAGAGAAAGTTGTATTTCTTTTTATTTATTTATTTATTTATCTATCGATTTATTCGCGGGAACGCATCTCTTTTGTACGACGCGTTACACTGCTACGTAAATCCTGCGATTATATGTAAATTCGCATTAACAAAGGTACCGATCAAAACAGACTCGAACGGTGGATGGAGTTTGCGATTTGCGGGTCTACGTTCCTCTCTAAACACGAACTGATATCTCAAGCCGACCTCGCAAATCGTCGCACTTGCTCGATCTCCGCGCCAAATTATTCACTTCTCTGCCTATGCTTGACGTTCTAATCGCCGTATCATTATTTATTACCTCGTCGTTTCGGTCTACAAATTGTAACTGTCCGCTTTCGAATGCCGCTTTATATTTAAAGTGGATCATGCAAATTACGGACTTATTCCATAATTAATTACGTGGATATAACAGTTGATTGAATAATACGATAGCCAATTAAATAATATAATATATTAATTAATTTATTGACTGTGTACATACGATGAAAGATAAATCGCGGCGTGTACGTGAGCAGCCGCCGCATCGTCGCTCTCGCATCATCGGCCCGACAGGAGACACGTGTGAGCGCCTTTTAACGCCGACCGGCCGCGTCGTGATTTCGCGACGGCCTCCTCGCGCAACCCAGTGGAACGGCGTTACGTCGCGGCGGAGGGCGCGGGCGGGAGCCAACGTCGTCGAGGCACGAGTCTGCTCGCGTAATAGCCGGTGGTGTCTAAATTTAACGGCGGTAAAGCGAGCACGGGATCGCGAACGAACGAACGAATGAGCGAGCACGCGCTCTCTCGTGACGCCGCGATGCCGCAGCGCCGACGTCGCGCGCGTGCCAACACGCCGATGACGATGCATCGGCCGCGCGCCTTCTTCTCGACGCGATCGCGAATACCGGGACGGCGATTGACTTGGTGAATGACCGCGGTGGGGAGTGCGGCGAAAAAAGCGATTGTAGCTTCGTTAATCTGACTATTGGAACAGCGCGTTCAGGGAACTGATAAGAAAATGATAACGATTGAGAAGCGGCACAGAGTTGGTTAAATGTAAAAAAATATCACTTGGGCACGCGGATGAATTTAGCCTGAGGGGGATTCGCGGGGAATTTAATCTCGCAAAAGAAAAGAGAAATGGCAAAATCTCTCAACGTGCTGACTAATACCCACCTTGCATATTTCTGAGAGACTTAGCCTCTCACGCTTCGGGAACACGCGCCACTGTCATGGTGGGTCGCGTACAGCGTGGGCGGCGCGCTGCGTCAGACTTCTCAGCGGCGAATGGGTTAAGAGCGTACGCAATGAAATTATACAATACAGTCGCGCGCAGAAGTAGAAACGCTGCCGAGAAATTTGCCGAGAAAGGGGAGAAAAAGCGGGCGAACCGCTGCCAAATCGAGGGAAATAAGAGGAGGGGGTGAGACTCATTGTGTATGTGTGTGTGTCGAGAATGGAAAAATAGCTCGTGTCAATTTGGCACGGAAGGAGTCTCGGAACGCGCATAAACGTTTGCCTTACAAAGATCCCGTTCGGTATCAGAAAATGCAAAATTAGAGGGGAGCTGAAGTGCAAATGCGCATATGCGTGAATTTATTCCCCCTCGCAAAGAATATTTTTGCAGAATTGTTATATCGATATTAAATTTTAAAAGGGAAGCTTTTTGCTCAAACTTGGAAGTGAGATGAGTTTTGTTATTTAAGGAGGTTGTAAGGTTCAGTGTCGTATTTTAGTTAAGAAGCCATTCATAAATTTAGTATTTATCAAACAAAATTATGTTTCTATACATTTATTTCACTATCTAAATAATTAATGCTAATTTGAAGTTGAGGTAAACGAATATACAAAATATTGCAAATACGAAAATATTACTTTTTTATTTTTCTTAATAAAGCTTTACTTTTGTACATCAATTCATCTAATGGAGATGCACAAATAACAGAAAGAAGTGTTTAATATATGTGCATATGTTTGCATATTTCGAATATTATTATGAATTATGTACTCGACACTGTGATATTTCGAAAATAAAACGGTAAGAAGTAATTCTGAGATTTAATATGTATAATGTCTGTATATAAGTCTTTAATATCATAGTAATTTTTTGTGAAAATCTTATTTTTAATTTAGAAAATGGAATTAAAAATAGAATCAAAAATAGCACGCTAATTTCAAGAGACACGTATAAAAAGTGTCAACAATCTTTTTCTAATTGCACGAGCAGTTAGGTAATATTTAATATATTGAACAATATATTGATTAATATTTATATATCGAAATCAACGTATACGTAGTGCAACTTTCATCGAATTCTTATCGAGCTCATTTCATCTTATAACCTGCTCAGGCCACTTATTACTTGCCGATTGTCCATCTATCGATTACGCGCAAATCACTCGATGGCCGTATCGAAACTTCGTAATTCCGACTGCGTGGCCGGTGAATAATTGTTAAATAGAACAAATCCGCCGAGTCAAACAAACTGTCGGGCTAATCGCGAGTGGAAGCGTCGAATTTGCCGACACACGGCGGACGCGTAGCATGAGAACCGCTACCAAAATATTGATCTTTCAACGTTTGCAATCCGCCGCTAATACTAACTGCGGCGAGCCGGCAAGTAATTGTTTCCCAACCATCGTCGGGTTAAATGTCTCGATACACACGGAGTCAACAAATTCGCCCACGTGCTCCGACGTACCTTTCGTGCGGCGATACTGATCTCTCTCGGGGCACGAAGAAAAACATTTTATTACGTTATACATATTCACGGACGTCTTTTTTTACGCTCGCATTGCCATTCTGGCACGATATGCGCACGTGTGTGCGTGCACGCGCGTGCATTTTATTTTTATTACTTTATCGCGCCTTAAATTAACGTAGGTGTACGCTCTTACGTTCTCTCCTAAATGCATTGGTGAGTAAGAACAATAATAAACGCGCGACCCGTAACCCCGTAACCACAGCGATTCGCGAGAGGAAAATGACACACGGCAAACTTCTCACTTGTTGTCTTATCGAAGACAGCGTATTTAACGTTTGAATTTGCGTGCATCCGAGTTGCATTGAACAAACGCAACGTGTAATTTCTCTTTCTCGCGGATACAAATTCAACAGCTGCGCAACCTCGACACTCTGTCGCGCTATAAACGTAATACCTTTCGCAATACGGAGCGTAATTTCGCGTGATGTCACTGTGCAGTAATGCGCGATAGAGCGCCGCGAGGGACGCCGCATCGCGCACGTGCTTCCTCTCGCGAGCTTTTTGTGCGCCGGCCGGTGACGACGCAGAAATAGCGAAGCGCGCCGATGAGCGGTAAAGAAAAACGATTCGGCTAGCGCGTTCTCAATTAACTTCTAATTAATTAACTCCTTTTTCCCGGTGCGTTCATCGGGAGGATGGTCTTTTATTTCTGCCGGTATCGCTGAAAACGACCCTCGCCTCTCTAACGTTTTCCAATGATCCCCTCTCGCTCGGCCCATATTGTCGAGGGCGGCTTTTAAGGATAAAGTTCCGAAGAGTGTGCGCATCTCCAGTTTGAGCGCGGCTCAGTTGCGTGCCATCGGAGGAAATGAAGATCCCGCTTTAAGCTCGACGCTAGAGTCGAAAGCTATTTCCAAGCCTGCGTGGAAACGAGATATACGCGAGAGAAAGAGAGAGGGAGCCGGTCGGGTGGCACTGACGAAGCGCGCCGTATTGATTTAACGCGGTAATCCGGTTGGCTTAACGAACGCGCAAATCAAATATTTCCATACGGTGCAGGAGGCTGCGATTTCGACGGTGAAACGTTTATCGGACGCGAATATTCCGTGACGTCTCGCGCTATCGATCGCGGAGAGCGCCGCCGATAGCCTCCCCCCGAGTGATGACGTTACTACCTTCATCCGATGACCTACTTCGCGGGCTTTCACTTTTATCCCCGAATACTTATGCCCTTGCTCCAGCCGTGAGATTTCGCGATCTCCTAATCCGAGATCGTATCTTTTTCCAGCTGCGCGCAAATGAGAAAGATGGGAAGCACTTTGTTATCTTATAATATCTTGAAAGACGCTCGCGCAATTTTGCCTCTCCATCCTCTTCGTCAGAATTTCGACGTTTATTTCAACGTTACCGGATTTATTTTTGCCGCCGTATCGGCTTCGTGCGCGCTCACACGCCCAATCGATCTCGCTATTTGAGAGCAAACCTGTGACGAATACCGCGTCGATCGACTAATTATGCATCGAGTATCGACAAATCGTTATCGAATCGCAACGAAGATAGAATGTACGCGCGTTCCCACCGACAATATATTCGAGATTGTCGTCCTTCGGACCGGCAAAACCGGCGTGCCGACGGAAAAAAGGTGCCGGTGAGTTATGCGTGTATCACAGAAACGCCCGTCAATAATTTCATAATAACAGCGCGATTATGCGATGTGCTCGGGAAAAATGCAGCCGAACTGGTTTCCGGCTAAAGAGCGCGGGGATGAAGGACGACGGCGCGCGAAACGCACTCGGAATCGCGCGCGACCCAAGAGGTATCGATCTCTCGCCGCTGCCGTCATCGCGTCGATCGTCGTAATTCCTCGACCGCGGGGTCTACCCGTCGGCGGAGCGTCGAATCTTTCTCTCTCTCTCTCTCTCTCTTTAAGCTTCTTAACCTCCGCATTTCAGTAAGAATGCGCCAATATTCTGTTCTATTCTATTCTACTCGGTATTTTATTCAGTATCCTATTCTATATTAATCTCTACCTCTATATATAAACTTCTTGTTTGTAGTACACTTACATCAGCTCGGCTTCTTTCAATATTTTCACCTTTCATTTAATTACTTGTCTACTGTAATTTTAAGAAACTTAAGCGCTTCTTCTCACCTTCGAAACTCTGTCTTCACTTTAATCTTACTAACTTCCTTCTCTTCCTCTTCTTTTTACTATTGTATATTATTTTCCGATTTATGTATTGTAAATACTTATTAGCTTTTAGAGAGCTTTTAGAGAGCTTATCCTAGAACTGAAATAAACACTTTCTTTCCTCTCTTTCTCTCCCTTTATCTCCATTGAAAACCACACGAAAGAGAGACAGGGAGAGAAAGAAAAGAAGAGACATAGGTAGAGAAAGAGAAAGAAAAAGAGAACGCTCGCCCTCGTCGCAAGGAATTAAGAGACAACTCTTACGAGCGATTTGCAACATTTACGTAACCAGCCGGTGTAAATATAACTCTGCTGTAACGCGCGACGCGATAAAGCGGGTAAGAGAGCCGACTTTCTTGCTAATTTATCCCGCAGTCGCCGGCATCCTCCTCCCTCTCGCCGGCTCTCCTCTGCCGCCCCCCTCTTCCACCCCGGTTTTTCAATATCTCCTCGCCGATGATTAAAGCGGACGATAAATCAATGGCACGACGCGCCGCATCGGAATCTATTAGTTGGTACCGGCGGCCGAGCTCTCTCCCCCTGATCGACAGCGTGCGAGAGATAACTGTCCCGGCATTCCTCGGCGAGGCCGCGTTGAGGGAGGACGACGGCTTTTTTTCCTCGCATTGATATTAAACGGCGTGTCACCTATGCAACCGCGGGCTCGTAGATCAGTCTAATGCGCGCGGCGAAAGAGGGATTTCAATTAAGAGCTGACGCAGATAAACGCGGAGCGATGCGTGACGCAAACATTGCGACACGCGTGTCGCATCCTGCGAGTCCCGCTAATTGCCGGCTACGCTAATTTGACGGATGGACGAACGTACGGACGGTGACTTCTGGATGCGGTGTACGAAGGCTTCGGCGCGAGAATAATAACGAGGCCGATTCGGAGGATTTTTCGACAGAGGGAGACGTTGCGAAATTACGTCTCGCGAAATCCGTCTCCGGCCGGTCTCGATCGAAGGACACCGAGTGGCGTCAATCCTAAAAATCGCGCGGGCCGATAATTGATAACGCCGCCGCGTGGATTCTTCAAGGACGGCGGAACAACAAATCCCGCGAGCCGCTGGCGAAGGGTTGAAATAACTCGTTCGCCGCGCACAAAGTAACTTTAGTCACGACCGTTGTATCCTTGACAGTGATACACGGCGCGCGACGGCGCTTCTTTTCCGGGGAAATAAGAGCCGGGAAGTGCGGCTTGATAGTACCGAGAGAAGAAGCTTTATACTCGCGAACTTCCTTCCGGTCTTAGTCGCCGGTTCGTTGCATTCAACGTCAATTCGAGCGTGTTCTTCTATATGTATAAAGGATCGAAAGTGGATGCAACATAAATATATCGCGACGCCTCGTGCAAGCCGGAGGGAGATCTCGCACGCGTAAACACATATAAAATGAAAAGATAGCAAAATCAATAGCAGAGGCAAGGATGACCCGATTGCGTCGCAGCGTCACCGCCAAGACGAGGCGGCCCACAGAAAGAGATAGATAGAGAAGAGGGGAGAGTTAATCGACGCAATTATGCGCTCCCGTAAAATAGAAATAAATAAGGGACGGCGTAATCGGGGAAATTGCGTAAATACGTAATTCGCAGCCACGCGCCACCCTACGCTCCCTTTAATGACTTCATTCATGTTGCATCGACCTAAATAAGGCGAAAGGAAAAGGAAAAAGCAACTCGGGCAACTCGGGAACGTGGGCCGGGGGATGAAATAACCGTGAACGCTTCGTGCCGGCAAAAACAGCCAGCTCTTCCGAGCGTTCGTGATGGCCGCCTATAATAATTCCGCTAACGTTACGTCAACACGCACGAAAGCGGGAGGAATCGAGCCGTGGTGTCAGGAAACCGTGCGATGCAAGAAGTTCCCGTCGCCCACGTACGGCGGTTTCCATTCACGTCCCTGCGCGAACTTGTACTAAATGCAACGCGGAAGAAATTCGTTATTACCCGTTTTAACTCGCTCGTAACACGCGCTACCTGCCGCCCGTTTTAGTCGATCCGCGCGTGCAAGGATTTCGGAAAATCGACTCTCTGCTCTGTACGATGAAACAGGACGTTTGCATACAACACGAAGCGATCACGAAACTGTAATGTGTAATTTGTCGCCTCACGTAAACGCGGCATGTACAAACGCTCGATAAATAGTTTCAAAGTTTCGGGAAAAAACTATCTCCAAATTTTTCCACGAATTTTTCTCGGAGGTCTCTTACCTTCTTCTACGGAAAAAGGTAAATGTGACAGGTTTCAACCAAAACGCACGTGAGTTTTTCCAAATGAATTTTCATACCCTTGGGAAACGGAAACCGAAGAAATTCCGCGGGAAAATTCGGAATGGAACGGATTTTTCTCCCGAAACTTTAAAACTGAAGCTTAATGCATAATCCCGAGCAAATTTTAGTCGGCATAATTTCACGCGAAATCTCCCGGCTGCATTATCGCAACGAAAAGTTTACACGACGTGTAAACGGTGCTCACACGGAGAAAAAGATTTCTTTGGAATTTAATCAAATGTCTCTAATCGAAACGAAATATTTTCTCGAAACAATATCGTTTTTTTTCTATCAGACGACATAATTTATTCCGGTGAAACAACAATATTTTCATTCAAACAAAACGATATTTGATATCAAGTTATATTATTGATACTAAACAAACTCAAGTCATAACACAAACACTAAACCTTTTTCTCCGCGCGGCAGCGAGACACGACGGTGTTCCGTACGTTCGCGAAGCGTTCGGAAGATGATGCTAATTAGATGACCTTACCCGGCGGAGTCGGGCTTGCATAGGGCGCGAGCGGTTGACCGTGAACCCATCGCGTGAGGGCTGGCGGAGACACAATGAAATATAACAAGACGCAGGGAACGTCGCGTCTTAGACGTATGGGATCACTCACATTCCTATCGCTCCACACGGACATACTTGTTCCGGTCTCGCACGTGTCTCATTACCTTACGCGCGCGCGAACATTGATCTGATCTTTTATTCATCGCTCCTCGCAGTCTCGGTCGAAACTGCGACCGTTTTTCTCGAAAGCAGATATTCCACTCTTTTTCTCTCCCTCTCTCTCTCTCTCCGCACGGCCGCTTTCTGTCGCTTTTGCAAGAAGCACCCTTCAAAGAAGACGACTCAAACGAGGAATTAAAAAAAAAAACCTCACAGCCCCGTTCGCGAGCTTCCCTCTCATCTTCCGAGGGGAGCTTCACGGTTCGCCTCGGCTTCCGATCGTCGTTTCTATTTTCCGACTGTTTTACGGCGACTCGCACGCGCGGGCAGGGATCACGCCGACACGTCAGTTCTCTTGCAATAAAAATAAGAGGAGCGATCGGGGAGGACGGTGGTGACGGTGGTGCACACGCGTGGGTGCCGCGACGGCCGAGTCGTCACGGCAGAGAGAAAGAGAGCGAATCCCGTCGCGGTGCGTCTCTCTGATCCGCCGTCCCTGCGACGAGACTCGCGGGAGAGAGCGATCGATGAACGGAACTGCGGCACAACGGTGACGTCATAGACGACGTCGCAGTATGACGTCATTTCTGGCCGCGGGGCTGGTCGGAAGGAGGCCGCGAAAGGGGGTGGCGGACAGGAAGGGGCGCGCGCGGGACGGAAAAGCAGCTGTGCAAAGCGTCGGATCAGCCGGAGAGGAGAGGTGGATATCGGCGTTCTCTCAGTGTGTTGACGAGGGGGTGCGAGCGTGTGCGGGCGCGTCGATGTGGCCGCGCGCGCGTTTATAACGGGGGCGAGTAAGGCCGCCGCTTAAAGCGGATGGAGCGCGGCGCGATATCGAGCGGCTTTTAACAGGTGGACGCGCAGCTGATCACCGCCGCTGTCGCCACCGCGCGGCCGCTCTGCCCGTGGATATCGGTGACGTTGGAACTGGCTGGAATTTCGCCGGGCGTGTGTTTATTCATTTATCCGTCCCTCGGAGAGAGCGACTCGCGTCGATAATGGAATTGCCGCGACGCGATAAGAATTGGCCGAAGGTTTTCTGGTCGCGCGATCCTTTCTAATCTAATCCTTGAGAGAGCGTTTCGTTGCCGCGGCGTAATTTTCAACGTGTCGAAGAGTCGACGGAGTCGCAGAAATGTTGAAAACGCGCAATGTCGCGTATAACGCGCGACAATTTCCGGAAATAATTACATTTGAGCGTGCCGGGGCTAACGTTCGCGCGAGAATCACTCGCTCGTTTCACCCGCCTGCGATTTTGTCGCGTGATATCACCGGACTGACAACGGAAATGTTCCTTAAAACCTCTCTCTCTCTCCCACTTCATTACGGCTGCTTAATCATTCCTAATTAACATCTGTCGGAGTTATGCACGGGGCATGGCAGAGGCCGTTGAGTGAATTTACAACATTGAATATTAACGTCATAAAATGCGTACGCGTTATCTTTGTACGCTCGAGGGTGAAAACCGGCGACCAGGTGAAATCTCTCGGCCGGGGGATTTCTTAGCGCTACGCCAGACGTCTTAATTAACGTCATTAAATTCCTAGAGCTTTGCGTCGATCTAGCAGAACCGCGCCGCCCGGACCGGTCGGTGAAAACGGTCAGGTTCTTTTGCGACGACCAGAATTTATCGGCCCTGTTATCGTTTCGTTTTTCCCGCCGCGGCGAGCGCAATGGTACTTAAACTTGTTACGCATTACTACTTGAGACCTCGCGGTAAAACATTTTCTATTGAACACGTTTCACATGATTCCAAATGGTTCGCACAATTTTTTACGTTGATTCAAAACACAAGGTGAGCATGTTGAAAAGTAACACGAAATGAATATATTATTTGACACTGAGGCATAGAATGTATTATTTCAATACTTACACTTGTTGAATGTCGACTCGACGCACGAAATATTGAAATAACACGAACACAATAAGTTAAATTAACACACGGGTATGTTGAAGATTTAACGCGAAAATTTTAACAAGGACAAGATTTCAACGCAAATGCACAATATTTTTTTACCGTACTCTTTCCTCTCTGCTTCGTCGTACGGTAACAAATTTCACTGTTTGTACATTCGACTTTATTAATTCATTCAACAATCGTATCTTTTTAATGATGACGCGAGACTCGTCGTATTGTGAGAATCTAAGCCGCGGTTTGCTCAGCTCACATGCAAATCCGACCCTGGTCGAGTGTGTGTCTGACTGCTTGATTCGCGCCAGCGACTGCGATCGAATCGATTTCGCAGAATACTTGGCTCGCGTTCTACTTTAAGGCGCAACATTTTCCGCCATTTCGATACATTAATGGATCTCTATTTCTCGAGGCGAGGAGTAGATTTAACCTTCCAACCCCTGATCCAAATCCGTCAGACCGAAATAACGCGATTCTGTTGGCGCGAAGATTATTCTCGACGGGCGAAGTGATTTAATTTTATTAGCAACATATCCCCGCATGTCTTGGAACGAGAACGACCGATGTCACTTTCTGATTTGAAATTTGCAGGAAGCAAAATCTGAAAGGGGCTATATAGATACCGCTTATTTATATATTGATTGATTTAGCCAATCCTGTTTTTTTTTTTTTCGTAACGCTATTATTTTACATATAAAACGTGTATACATTATACATGAATTTTTGATAACAATTATCTCCTCTCGTATCTTATTTTCGAACGAGTCAACCAGTTTTAAATCTGAGTGAATTTTAAACTGCAACTTTATTTTATAGTTTCTCTTCTCCGGGGAATCATTAAAATGAACTCCATAAATCGATATCTACGCTATGCGTGTAACCTAAATTGTGTCTAAACTTAATGATTCATTTCCGTCCGAACTTTTTCTTATCAGATCTCCTATCGTTTTTGTTTATTTTGCACGAAATCAGGTTTGTTTACATACATTCTCGCGTGTCTATTACACAGCTATATATATATATATATATATATATATATATATATAATCGCATGTTATCGCGAATGAAGCAACAAGGACGTGCTCGTATAATCTGAAAAGAATGAAGAATCGATTACCGGGGAATTCGGTGCGAGTGACGGCGAAGTTGGCAGTTCGCCAGGGCAATCGCTACTATTTGAGTATGCCGCGAGACGACGAAAGCTGGCGTCTTTTTCGACTTGGCTGAAGATGTGCGTGGTGAATTGGATCGATCCGTCGATAAATCTTTAATTTCGCATTTTTAATAACTATCACAAATTGCAGCACCGTAAAATCAATAATAAATAGACATTTCACTCGGCGAATGTATGTGTGTGGGGGAGTGCCAAGTTATTTCCATTTGATCTCTCCCCTCTTCCCCTCCCGGAAGTATCCCATGTAATCTATGCACGCCATAAAATCTCTCTCGCTTTATCTCTGCATTTTTCTTACTATATCGCGAGAATGACCTCTGCGTCTCGTTTATCGCGACGAATATATCTGAATTTCTGAATCTCTCAACTTCGAATCTTCTCAACGTCGAATATAAATGTCATGTAATGCAGAAAACACTCCTCGAACTTTCAGGAGCACGATGTTCCCCAAAATCTGAAGAACGCGTGACCGAGACTTCAAACTTTATATCACACTTGAAAAAGACGACGAATAACTTAATTTTAACATTTTGTTTTCTATTCCACATCTTAAAGAAAACGAATATTTGATATATTTTAGAATATCTAATTTCGATAGAATAGAATATCTAACTATACATCATTACTGTATAAGTAAATATATCTCGTTACAAGAAGCAGCGGTTCCGAGTCTTTAGTCTTCAGAACAATCGCGAAGCACAGCCCGATTTTATCCAGATTGGAAGCCGTGAATATCGCTGAAGACGCCCTCGAATTATTTTTGCGCTTTCGGGGTTCATAAATTTGGGGGTCACATGGCGGAGCACACGTGCGGCAGGTCGCGGAGGCATTCATCATTCTCTCTCTCGTCTTCGTGTGTCGCGCTGGAAATCCGCCTCGTGCGAGGGAGAGGCACGAATTGACTTTACGAGCCCGACGGCCTTGAGGCCTCGAGGCCCCAACGGGGTCTCGATACGTCCCGCGCGACTCGGTCACACAGTCGTCGTTCGGTATGCGGACCTCGATCTAAAGGCGGCTAAATCATTCGCCCGCTCGCCGTCACCGCCGCCACGCTACGCCACTCGTGTACGAACGAGCGGTCCTTTCGCGGATTTCCTATCTTTCGCGAGGATTCGAGGAGAGACCTCTGGCTTGGCATGTTTCTCCGAAAATCCGCTCCTCGTCAACTGCCTTTCGTCGCGACTTCCGCCCGATATGAACCGGATAAAGCGCAGCGACGTCGCCGCACGTACCGGTACACCCGTGGACTAACCCTTCGCTAGAACTAATGGAGCGAGTCCAAAAGATTCTTGTCCTGTTCTATCCAAACGAATAGCACACGTAAAGTCGGCGTCAGGTGTTGTACACAGGAAAATATTGCTAGAATCGAGTCAATGTAATTACCAGTTTTTTAGCCTCTTTAATCGAGTAATGTTTCTATCAGTTTAAGGATACTTTAATAGCTCGTGGTAAATACGTAGGAATACTTTATAAACCAATTACTGAATACAAGTGCAAAATGATTGTAAATCTAAGATAGTATTTACTAGAATTATGCAGTACTTCTTTTTCATTGAGGAAATTTGGTGGATTTTTTAAATTGAGATTTTTCCATCTGGTAAATATTTTCTAAAAATAAATTCTGATATTCTCAATGTTGTGCATTTACGCGAATATTCCTCCCTTAGGACAAATTGGAACAAGACAGATATATTTTGAGTATACCCCACCCCTCCAGTGGGGGATGAATCGTTGTCCACGGATGTATACGCGTCCATATCGCGTGCAAAACGCTCCCGCTTAATTAATCTCATGTGACGTGTCCGGCGTCGCGCAACGTTTACGCCGTTAACGAAAAGTGAATTATCGCCAACGCGATCGGGCCACACCGGCGAAAAAGCCACGTCGTGCCGGTAGAATTCGTCATCGAGGGGGGGCCGGGGGAACCCGTTTACGTTCCGCGCTCGCGCGCGAAAAAACGCGTCTCGGCACAGCCGGAAAAATCGGACACGCCTCAGGCGAACGAAGACGCGTTTCGCCTTCCCACCCAGCGGATCTCCTGTCCGGCGAATCCGCGCTTTCGGGGTCACGGAACCTGCACCGACGACCGTTTCCGACGACCACGATATGGGTGTCGCGTATTGCTCGTCCCCCGGTGCATACCAACCAGAGGAGAGATTATGTCTGCGTCGAATCGCGGACGCACGCGCGCACACGAATCGCACACGAATCGCACACGTACGAGCGCACGTCTCTTCCTTTTTATCATTCGCCTCTTTTTCCTCGTTTCTCCTTCTTCCCTTCGTGTCTCTTTCCCGCTCTCGGGCCGACTACGCGCCGACATAGCTCGCTCCTTTTTTTTTCCTTTACCCTCAACCCGCCTCCGTCTTACTTTCTCCGTCGCGTCTTTTTCTTCTGCGTATGTTATTTATCTCGCTCTTCCTCTCTCTCTCTCTCTTTCTCGGCTCCTGTGGGTCCTTTCCTCGTTATCTTCAAGCTCGCAGCCGGTCTCTCTCTTTCATCGGAATCTCTTGGTTTCTTACTTTCTTTCCTCAAATCCAGCTGAACCGAAGAGATCCTCACTGTGTCTCAGTGCACCCAATATGCGAAAAATTTGCGGTATTCCAGGTTCTCCTGCTCCTTTTTTCCCCGTCTGTGTCACCCTTCCGTCTTTCACTTTCGTTCTCGGTCTTTCCTTCTTTTCATTTTCTTTTTCCTTCCATCGCGTCGAGCGCGCCTCCCGACGGCGGCGGTTAACGTCGCGTAGAGAAATTTCAAGGAGAAATCGAAATCGATAGCAGATCGACCCCGAAAGCGATTCTCTGCCGTTTCCAGCCTGACGTTTTCTTCCTTCCTCCTCGCATAGCCGTGATCTACGAGCCGCCGTGACCCGCGACTTCTCTCGACGGCCATCATCGCCGAGTCTCCCAGCATATCCAACTTGTAGCCCGTTGTCTTTCTCTCTCCCTCCCTCTCCGCCTTATAGCCGGCAAACGGTTATTAATCATATCGCTCGCCGTTTGTGGACAGTGAGGTTACCTCAGGCATTTATACGAAACACGTCGGATTTTCTCTCCGCCTGCCTGAGACGCGCGTGCGGCAACGCTATTAGTAATTACAGCGATAATGGTAGTGACACATTTATCGAGATAATTGATTATTTCCACCTATCAATATTAACGTAACATTGAATAATATGTATATAATATACAGTGTATGTGTGTGCGTGTGTGTGCGCGAACTCTTCCGAGCCCGCTCGACGCTACGTCCGCTCGCGCGAATTTTCGCGCTTTCTCCACTCGATGTGTCGGCGGACGAGCGCCGAGAAGAAGGATAGGGGGAGAAAAAAATCCCGTGTCGAAGAGCACTCGTCGACGATCTTGCGGCGAGGGACGGTCTCGCACGCAATCTCGCACATGGCGGATGTGACTCCCGCTTTCGTGTAGGCCGTTCGCCGAGAGTCGACGGCCTGACAGGGCATCGACAGGGCCCGTTGCATATCTCAATTTACGGCGGATCGCGCCGCTAATTAATGGCACTCATCGGGCGGCGGGCTTGCGCAAGGAGCGAGCGCGCTTCTTCTTCGACAGATGCTCCCCAGGAAAGCGGCGTGTCTTTGACAGCTGCGTTCCGTAATTCGCGCGCGCTGAATCGCTCGCTCGCACCGCCGATAAATGACGGACCATAAATCGCGCGCATTAGCGCCGCTCTCATAATCGACTCTGTCTCGTATTTGGAGAAATCTAAATCAGCGCCGACATCTTCCTCCACCGCGGATCATCGCGTTCCGCCAAATGAGCTCGTCGAGTTCGCTCGCCGAACCTGCCAGCTGTTCCTCGACTCGCCGAGCGAGCCCGCCTGATTCCACCTCGCGCTTGATTAATGCGACCAATAACTCACGCGGACTCATGCGCCGAGTATTCTAACGCGGGGACCTGCAGCGCGCGCACGCACACCGTAACCCGATATCGCTTTCTCTGCTTGATGCCGTTTAATTAACTGTAAGCATTGTTGGGTCCCGTTGACGAACGGAGATTTCTCTCGGGAAGTCTTATTTGTTGATCGTTATTTCCTCGCGAACCGGCTGAATCGTCGCTTGATTACTCAATGCAGTTGTTTCCTCTCCCTCGGACTGTTTGCAATTAGCCGGGAAAAATTCTGTTAATACGGTGACAGCGAATATATTTATTCGGACGGCGAGGAGATTCGTTAAGAATATTCATTGCTACTTGCCGGACGTATAGCGAAATAATTTGGTCACGCCAACGAAATTTTTTATTGCCGCAACGGCGTTTTTGCTGCAACAGCGCAATTATTTACCCGTGTGACAAATCTTGGTGTGTGTGAAAATCCACGTAGGGATCTGTGTGTGAAGATTCACGTAGGAATCCACGTCGATTGTAATACCCAGGAGTTGAATTTTTGCCGCACACTCCCGGAGGCAACTTTGGGATTTCATATGGATTTCCTGCATAGATTCTCACTCGGTTCCCAAGCGGGTTTTTTTCCCGTCGTTCGGGCGAACGAGAGTTTCTCCCGGGGAGCTTTAATCGTTTAACCGCAGTCCTCCGTCGAAAAATTATTGACCAAGCGCGATATCACTTTCTCTGCTTTGTGCCGCTGGTCGCGGCGCGTCGGGATAGTCCGCGACAATTCAATCATGACTGATTTTAATGACCGTCATTAGCGGAATTGTCGGTTGGCTGCTAAACGGGAGGCACGCGTTCGATGGGAGACGCGCGTAGAACCCCACCCTGCATTATTAACCGCAGCAAGCTACTTTGTATTGAGCGTGTCACTCGGTTAATCGGCTTGGGTTCCGAAGTTAGTGTAATATTTAAGCGCGCCTCTCGCGCGGTTCAAGTCGGCTTAGGTCAAAGTATGGAGAAGAGAGAGTAGATGGCGGAGGAAGATTATGGGATGGTCGGAAAAATCGATAAGGAAGCGAAAGCGGGGAACTTATCGCGAAGGTGAAGCGAGTGTCAAGCGATCTCGCGCGGTTCAGGGTTTAAAGTGTTCGGCTCGGAAGTATAGAGGAAGTGCGGCTGTATTATGAAATACCTTAAGGTTTCTTAAGATAAATATTTTTTTTCATGTTATATTGATTTTTCGAAGATGCATTTTCGAAAGGTAATATGAAATAGGTCGGGTAAAGTGGAACGTTTCATTTATCTTGCGAAAAGCAATTTTTCTCAGATTTCGATGAATATTAATGACCGAATATTTTATAATATAGTTGTTATATCATCAACTTATATTTTTATACTTTTCACTACAATAATGTTATAATGCCATACAAATGTATGAAGCATTAAATTAGTTTCGCTCCACCGCCCGCTAAGTTATGACGTTTAACAAGCTGGAAGTGGCGTGATATTCCATGTTACCCGACAATTCCATATTCCTCTATTAGAAAACGTCCGCGTAAAACCCATGGCCATGTTGGAAAGAATAATTCGTTCACTCTCGCTGGTGTTTATCATCTGCAATCTGGACGCAAATTGCCGAGCTCGCGCATCAGATCGAATGGACACACCTCGAGCGGGAATTCTCACTCGCGTTTCGATTGTCCCGTGCGATTTCGAGAACTTCGAGATCGTTATCGGCGGGCATTCGCGCCGTGAACTTCGTCCTGCCGAGCTTCACTCGTCGCTTCCGGCCACATCGCCCCCTCCCTCCGAGGATCGATTTTTACCGGCGACGTGCAAGGACGATCGTCGTAAACGATTACCGAATATTTGTATCACTCGCGCTGCCACTCGTGTCCTTCACCTTCACCCATTTCGCTGCGTTTCACTTATCCTGCGACTGCCAACTTTACCATCGATTTTCGTCGTCGTTACCGCGTGACCCGGCGCAAGGACGCCGCCGTTAGCGATTCTATGACTTCACGGTTTTCGTAAACGGCGACACTTAAAGGGGAACTCCTGATCTCCCGGCACGCCGAATAGCGCAAAGTTTTCGTCGCGATGTTATGCAACAGATTCTCAGCAGCGGATAACAGCGCGTAAAAACACGAATCAAGTCAACTCGATGAGGTAATACCGATGAGTTGACGCGCTTAATTGATCAGTTTTGAACGTGAAACAAAGCGAAGGTAGGACAGACAAAGGACGTGGCAAGCGCAAGCATCGAACTTACTCAAATATTATTCGTCGAATAGAAATCTTTCAATCGAGTCTCGCACACAATTATGTAACATTATCAAGATAAACCAAAACGCGGTGAACGTTAACAAAAACATGTAGCGCAAATGTACGATTCATGGTAAGTGAGCGTTCGGAAATGTTTATATAATCGATATGAATAATTAACATTCAGTGTGTACCTCGTGTAAGAAACGTCGATAAAATTTTCTCGCGCCATAAATTCAGTCGTGAGAGCCCACGATCACGGATTTCTGAGGAAAAAAGAAAAGAGCGCGAAAGGATTCGGCGGCGCGCACACACACACACTTCTCCGGCGCTAATTGATTTCGCGTTTTCACGTCGCGGACGGGGAAAATCGGCGGGCGAGCGGATTTTACGTATCGATAATATCTCTCCGGACAAGTCCTGTCCGCGTCTCTGCTAATAAAACCGCGCTTCCGCGTGTCTTATCTATCGGCGCCGTCAACGGGCCCGCGTATCGACCTCTCTCGATTAATTCGCGTATATCCGACAACTTTCGCGGAACAACGATGACGCCGTCGCGCAAGGACACGACCGAGGGAACACGGAAACGCCTGTCCCGATATTTCTTCTTTTATTATTTTCGCGGCCGAAGGATTGCGCGGACGTGACGAATTTGCCTGTCGCGCGCACACGTCCTGCACCTTTATAAATATTAATCGATCGAGCGTCGCGCGTTTCGAAACCGGCGTCAATTAGCATTTCCAGAATCCTTAAAATTCGGTTAATCCTCGCTCATCGCGGCTCGAATTAAGGCTCGATCGACGCGCTGAAACCTCGAGTTTGCGCAATCGTCGAAAGGAGGCTGCTTTTTCTCTCAGACGACGCGTTGTGCACGAAACGCCCAGCAGATAAGGAGGAGTTGCGTTACACACACACACACACACACACACTGGAAAAAGGTGCCACCGTTCAAGTAATATTTATTCAATTCGTGTGAAGTGTTGTTTTTCATTTCGTACACTAAACTGATGCATAAAATAAATATGTAAAAATATGATTGAGAATGCGAGATTATTTTATTCGGCTGGCGGAACGAACGGCGTCATAAACAATGCGAGATCTGCAAGCGCCTGGTTTCGAGATCGCTCGGAGACCGATATCACCGGCATTTATACACTCTGCGCGCTCTGAAAAGTAATCAGCGGTTGCCGCCGTCGTCTTCGTGTAAACGCACACGTAGCAATTATAACTAACGCCGTAACCGGTTCTGACTTTACCTACTGCGCTCCATTGACTCCGCCGAGCTGGGTTTCCGTTTCGGCGTTCCAGCGCGCGCGCTATCGACCGCAGGATCGACGTCCTTTCCGCGGAAGCGACGATTCCGGCATTAATTACCCCCGGCATTGTTCGCCCGGCGACGTCGGCGGCGAAGAAGCGCGGAAGCCACGATAATTGCCGCGTGCGAGCACGCGCCGAGCGAACGTTGTGTTGCTACTCCAGCGAGCGATCGATCGACCGATCGATCAAGTGAATAAGCGGAACGTGTGTGCTACTCGGATAATTAGCAATTATTTATGGGTGCCTCATCTCGCGGACGCAATCTCGTCCGACAAGTCGTCGTCGCCGCCGCTGCCGCTCGTTTACATTCAGTTTTTATGTTCATGTTATCGCTGCTTCGAATTCTATACTTATCGCGAATTTCCCTCGTAATTATTATCATATGTGTAGTAATATAAATTAGAATATATTAAAGCTATATTATATATAATACACGCTACATATACGACAACTTAATAACACATATTAAATTAGATTACACTTTTAATAAGAAGAATAGTGAATTGGCTGTAGCAAGCAATTTACGTTAGCATACGTTCAAGTCGGTTATTTGAATATATTTAGTGATACAGTGGTGATATCGACTTTTTCCCATCGACGTGGGGATCGTCTGTGATTCCGTGCCGGTGAAAATAACGAATGCAAAGTAACTCGCGCTAAGTAATTCGCCCGGCGCAACACCGGCTATTGAGCAATCCCCGTATTGTTTGCGGCCGTTATCTTGTCGCAAGTAGAGTTCAGATCTACATTATATTCCGTGCGCCGCACACACGCGAGAGCAATTACACGAAGCCCACTTATACAGTACAGAGATCACTTTTGAGAGAGGGGGAGGGGGAAGCCTCCTCATCGCACCAAGTATGTTAATCGCTCGAGCGATTAGCCGATGCATATCGGGAGATCGCCGACTGACGACGCGCCGACATGTTAATCGACTCGCGCGTTACGCGCATTTTGATACGTCCAGGAGGGAAAACGCGCAGGCAGGTATCCGCGCTATTCCAAAAATCCAGCGGTGATCTAGCAATAACGCCGGCGGGGAGAAGTGGCGAAAAAGTCGCGATCTCCCATTCCGCGTACAAGTGGCCCGAGATAGATATTTCTCATTACCGAAACTTGTTTTTAACCTTTCACCTCTCAGGTTACTATAAAGTAAAATATATTGCGTTCAGAACGAAATCTGGTGTTACATTAACACGGGAAATGTGTTAAAAAGTACACAAATGTGTTAGATTAACACATTCACTTTATCAACATATATTGACATACGTCGACTCGTGTACTTTTAACACATATTTGTGCGTATTTTAACAGATTTTCCAGAATCGTTCGTATTCAAGAATCTCGTGAAGGAAGAGATGGCGCGGCGTTTGGAGGAAAATATTCGCAAAAAAAACCGAGTAATTTGTTATTTATCTGAAAAGAAAGTAAGATGAATGTCAAATCGCTCGCAAATAGCTGCTTTTCTCCTTCAAAGACACGTTCTATGAAGAGAGGGATCATTTTTACCTCCGAGTTTCGGCGGGAAACTTTTACTTTCGTAGTGCACTGCGCGCCGACGTGCACGCGTGCCCCGCGGATTTCGCAATAATTGCAGGCTGCGCCGAGTGCAATCTGCGTGGCGATGCACATCGGGTCTTTATCACGTTGCACCTATCGCGTTGCGCTCGCATTGCGCTCATGTCGGAGGGGCCTCGTGATCGGACGCCCTACCCGACTGCATTCTGACGGGCGATTGTCTTCGCGACTCGCGCGGGCGCGCATGCATTACGACAGGCAGAGGTTATTTGCGCGCCGGGTGTAGGTGCGACGTTTTTGTCTGCTTTCTCACGTGTGTGTGCGGGCGAGCGAGAGAGCGGGCGAGAGCGAGCTGCTATGCTTTAGAAAGTTCAATCGTCGATCTACGATCGGGAGGATTCATCCACGCGATGACCGCAAGTTCGGAGAAATCGATCCGGCCTTTGTTGTATGTCGGGCCCCACGTGCGGGCGCAGGATGTGATAGGTCAGGTCGGGCAAAATAGCATATCGTCACGCATGTTATTTCGAGTGTATTATATTTAAACCGTCTCTGCTCCTCGTGTTTCAAGATCGTTTTTTAGCTCGGATATTGTCGGGGGAAAGGTTTGTCTCGGAGCGTTGCGAGCTCTCCCGGATCTTCCTCTCCCCTTTTCGTTGTCGTGTCTTCGATCTTAGATAGATATCTAAACAACTTATTGCGTGTGTTTGAAGATTCTCCGGCTCGAAATGTTGAATCTTTCATTCTACAATATAGCAGGAGCCAAGATAGCATAATAAGTTCATACACATGCATACAATTTCAATTCTGATAATATAATGTAACTTCTACTTTTTGTCGCTGACGATGTCTTGAACTTCCATTTTCGCTTCACGTTTTAACATGAAAATCTATCGTTGAACGTAGTATTAAAATTCAATTTGTAGAATTCAAGTTCAAGAGAGAAGTTAGAAAGTGTGTCGATATCGTC
The DNA here is from genome assembly GCF_001313825.1 of Dinoponera quadriceps. Taxonomy (NCBI): domain Eukaryota; kingdom Metazoa; phylum Arthropoda; class Insecta; order Hymenoptera; family Formicidae; genus Dinoponera; species Dinoponera quadriceps. Next base: position 195,556 of record NW_014559724.1, read on the forward strand.
AAAGTAGATTAATATACAGACCATCTAAGGCGCAAACTTTAAGGCGCAAATCTTTAAGAGCGTCAGAGTAGCATCGAAATTTCGATTCGGGTCAAGCGTACTTGGAATAATTCGATTCTCTTGTGCAATCTCTTGTGGATAATTACATTCACGTACGATACCAAATAGTCTCCACAAATGCGGCTGCGCGATAAGTTATCGGGAGTTAATAACGAATGGTAATATGCGGTCGTCGCGTTATAAATGAAAAGCGGGGAGAAAAAGTCGAGGGCCGACTACGTAGTACGGTAGCGCGATATACCTTTAGCCGATATAAATTAGTATCGGGGCGCATTCATTCCCCCATGCGTCTAATTGCGCGCGGCATTGCCGTAACGCGCACGGGACGGTCCAGCGGTGTATCGACCTCGCGTTGCACGCACGTGCGCCGATTGCGTAACATTCGCGCGCCCGCGACCACAACTTATGCCTCTTTCATAAACGAACGGCCGGTTATATCATTCGAACAGAACGTGACTTCTTTCTCCGCACAGCACAGTGATGAAAGTGTCGCGAGTAACAATAACTCTTCGGCAAACTTTGCCAAGCTCATGATTTATCCCGATTATACGGCCTATAGATTAATAAAAACGTTTGACGACAATGACTTTGTTCCTGAATCGAAATTTTCGTTCTGCTTTGAGTCTATTTTAGTTCTATTATACATTGAACGTTCGAAGGTCTCTTATTGTGCTCTCTTGATGCTACAAATAGGAACTTACTTCCGTTTTCTTCTCCTTGAAGGCTCAATGTAGAATTAAAAATTTCGACTCGGGTTAACGTCTCTTTGGAACCTTTAATTCTACAGAATTTATTTTAATGCTGATTTGAATACCACCTCGAACAATCTATTTTGAAAGCGAAAATGGAAGTTTGGCATCGTCATTGTCAAAATAGGAGTAAATTATTGAAGTCGAAATTGAACCTGTTTTGTTCTTACCGTGTTGTAGAATGAAATATCCAACACGAGGCAAAGATTTCGACTCGGAATTCGTTTCAACAAATGTAAGATATCTATTGGGTTGCGCGAAATTCAGTCGAAAGAGAGGAAAGTCCCGGAAATTTCGACGCGGTAGATAATTCTTCAAGTCCCTTTCACGCAGTCTACACACTACACAGGGAGACAATAAGAGTGCGCGGTTGCTGTAACTTCTACCGTCTACTGAAAATATGTGTGCATTGGATATTGTCCGACGTCTGTAGCGTTGCCGCCGCGATCGCATTGCGACTGTGTCAGCAGAGAACGCCGCGATCAGACGTACCGCCTGCGTACTAACGGGCGATTGTCTTTCAAGAGACACGCCGGGATATCATTGCATCGGCGACGTGCCCCGGGCTACTGTGATGTCCACATTCCCCAGCACACCTTAGAACCGACTCATTACCGACTTCGTTGTCTGTTACTTTGTTGCACTGTCCGGACACCCGTGTCGAATTTTTAACATTCTTCAAAACTGGCTATGTGCGCCAGGAAATAACAATAGATAAATAGATTTAAGAGAGAGAGAGAGAGAGCGATGTTCTCGAAATGTCTCGAGACGTATCGATTTTTAGTATAGTTTTCAAGGCTTGGAGAAATCCGGTTTTTCCCATTTTCTTGCTGATCTTCTCGACTTCTGTTCCGAGAGTAGAAAAACTCGTTTAGAATATTAAAAAAAAAAAGATATATTCTAAAGGATAAAAAAAGAGATCAAAAAATAAGCAGCGATGGAAAAATATGTCAAGTCTCTTGATATCATTTGAAGAACCATCGTTCGCATCGGTTACTTTCTCTGAACCAATGAGAAAAGAAAGGAAAAGAGGGCAGGAAAACTAAGATGGAAAAGGAACCGGACAACAAACATAACATGAACACTCCGTGTTGAGTATTTATTTTTACTCACATGTCGTGCGGCCAGGGTTCACGTCGGTCGGGTTCGCGCGCGTGTTGCTTGTATTTCGCAAATAATTACCCGCACTCTATAATCTGGCCGCGATGCAGCCCTTATCGTAGCGTGTTATCCTGTCGCGCTCAGGGGGGAGTGGAAAGAGGGGAAGGATCTACGTTCGGGAGGGTTAACTGCATTCTGACGAGCGATTGTCTTCGGAGGCGCGCCAGGATCTTGCCACGTGCGTTGCGCCGCGCCACGTACGTACTCGTCCACCTTTTGTGTGTGAACGTCGTGCATACTACGATCGGCGCCCCCCTGCAATTACTCCCTCGTGGCGATTTAACGTATCATTAGTACGTGAGTTATGTGAGCAAACATGCTCGAGAACGTTTAATATCTCGTTGCCTCGTGGCCGAGCGCGCCGGGCTGACTTTTTCTACTCCGCGGCGAAAGCTCGAATCGACGAGCACGGGAATTTTCGATCTCGCGTGACCGAGTGATGATCGTTCTCCTAGCCAACTGTATCGGGGGGGATCGATTACCGATGACAGTTAAATTGTCCGGTAGTTCGACGTCGACTCGTGTGTGCGATAGCTGTTATTAAAAAATAACTCGCATGCGGCGGCCCAGTGATTTGGAAACATATTTCATGAGTTTAACGTGATATATTTCGTGAATATGTTAATGCAATATATTTAATTGAATGTCAGTGACAAACACACACACACATATACACATACGCGCTGCCTGGCGCAAAACACGGGGGGAGAACGCGAGGGAACTTCCCATCGAATGAGGCGAAAGATTTTCACACGCCTCGATGTTTCGCGATTTCCTCCGGCGGCGATTGAGTAACTGCGCGATCGAAAGCGCGAGTGCTTAGTTTTCATTTATTAACTCCCTGTTCGTCCCGACACGCGCGGTTTCATGCGTGATTTCTCGCGCGCTAATCACATATTGGGCGTTCGCCTGTTAGCCGTCAGGAGGGAGAGGGAGAAGCGTCTACAATAAACGCGCACGACACATCACGTTATCACAACGTGGTTGTGTGGAGGAACAAGGAGCTCGGCACTCGGAAATTAATAACTCTCATAAATTCGAAACTTACACGCGCGCGCGCCTTTCTTCGGAGGCGATATTTCTGTTCCGAAAGTCGGCGCCGTCCGGCCGCGGGATCTACGATATTACTCATTGTCGAGTCGTCTTGCAAAACTGACAAGGAAGCAAGTATATATATATATATATATGCGTATAATCGCGCGCGCGCACACACATATGCACACGTAACGTAACAGTGATACCTCGAGCGCCGATGGACCGGACCCGGCTTGTGAATCGGTCGAAAGTACGCAAGCGAGAAACAAGCGGCGATTATTGAGCCACGCGAGAAGGGAACGAGACATCCGCGCAAAAAACGATCGAGGAAAGTTACGGGCTTGCGCGCAGATTATTAAACGGAGGGGTACATTAAGTAGAAAATGACGAGGAGCGAACTGAGAGTGAATCGCGCACCGCGATTTGTTCAGTCGAAAGAGCAAGCTAATTATCGAGAGAAAGAGAGAGAGAGAGAGGGAGAAAAAAGTTTTACTGCTGAATCGAATCTGGAACTGGTATCTACGCTGAAAGGGGCATGAAAGAAAGTTCGGCAGATGCGACGAGATATTTAAAAGCAACAGAAATCGTAAAAAGAGAAAATGAAGAAATACGGAAATCAACAGACATTTTGTTGCATCGTAATAATCCGACAATCGGAGAAAGTAGTATAATTCAAAGATATCGTTCCCTTTTTTTGTAAATCGACACTACGTACGTTTGTTGCGATCACGACCTATTTTTGAAAGTCTATTTATATTTTATCGTCTTCAAGAGGAACAAACCTTTTTTTTGCTGTCTTTTTAATATATCCCTTTTAAGTTATTTATTAACGCAAATCAACAAGAACTATTTTAACGCGAACGCTTTTGTCGCGCGCGACATCTCTCTCTCTCTCTCTCTCTCTCTCTTTCTGTCTCTCTCTCCTTCTTTCCCTGAAGATCAAGAAAATACGCAATAAGCCTGCCATTAAGCTCGCATAGGAGAGCTCGCTCAAGAAAATCAATAATTCACGCGGTTATTCTACACTTTACGCACGTGCGTGTCTATTTACGTACGTCGGAAGAGGCACCCGTGGAAAAGAGTGAGAGAGCGAAACGGTGCATGGGAAACTCTGCCCTATTATATGACTGACTTACGGGAAATAGGAGAAAAACCGTGCGCTTCGTCGTCGGGGTATCGTTTACCGATAAACTATCGATACACCTACGTCGGTACCACGTCTAGTATCGGTAAATGGTTATTTCTATCGCAGTATCGGAAGGGAAATATCGATACTTGTTAATATTACACTATCGATCACGGAGTATTCATGAACATCCTTGTCTTGACTCTCTTTCTGTCGCCGCCTTTCCTTATTTTTTTTTCGCCTTCCTCATTATCGGAGATTATAAAACAAATACTCGTATAATTAATGGTGTAACAGTGAGCTATCGAGTGATCAAAATTACCTGAGATACTTTAAAAGACGAGCACACGAGAGATAGGCCTCCGCAAACGCGAGAATTAACACGAGCGCGTGTGAGATGATGAACTTGCGTATTAATTGAAACGCGCTGTGAATCGCTCGTCGAGTAATTTAGGCGAGTTACCCGCGTAAGTGTGAGTGATTCGCCGCTCGCAGTACAGCGAACGACTCCTCGCCACGGGCGGTATAGAAAGCTGGATGGGATTAAGGTACCTGTTACGATATCCGCGCGCGATTACATCTACCTGCCCGTCCGTTGACTTCCGCCACGAATTCGCCCACGTTAGGACTCGCGTCGTGCGGAGGAGAGCCGGTTCGATCGAGACGAGCTGGGAGATCGGTCAGCGCGGACTCCCTCGAATGAGGTAAACGATGCTAAATACGTACACAGGGCGAGTGCATATAAGCTCAGATAATCGATCTTTCTTGTGTATTTCTTGTGTGTGCACGGGGAAAAATAATTTAGCGAGATGGCAAATTTCATGTTGTCGTAGTAAATAAACGAATGTACAAGGTGTTTTTCACGTATTGTTCAATATTCTAAAAGTTGATTTTACCAAGGAAAATGTTACGAAAAAGGTTCACGTATGTTTTCTTCATTTCTTCATAAAATGACCACGAATATCAACCTCCGACATATTCGATAATATTTAAGAAACATCGCTACGACAGGATAAAATTTGCTGTCTCTCTGAATTATTTTTCTCCGTGCGCAAGCTAACAATATCGGCTAAATATTCATAAAGATGACCTCGTATTTTATTTATATATTCCAAAATAAAAGATGATGCGCGAAGTGTGGAAACGTAAAGATTTATGAAAGAAGCGTGATAATATGCAATCGTGAGAATATGTATTTATCGTATACGGAAAGTAAATTTACAAAATTATCCTTCTGCTCGCTACTGCGCGTTTATCGAAATAGGGTTTGAACGATAGAGGCTTGTCGCTGATCTGGTCTGGATTCAACAAGTCGAAGACCAGTGCTTAATAGGGCCAGTCGACGTGACACGCGATCTACGGACTAACGAGAGGAGGGGACGTCGTCACACGTGGGTCCGCGCGGCGAATTAATCCCCGCATCGTGGCCGTCCGATGTCGCAAGCCGGTAGCATCGATCACCGCTCGATTAAGCGATCAGCGGATCGATTAGGCGATCTGGTTTTTGCCGTATCGGGACATAGAAACCACGAGGTTTTTACCACGGCGTTTTTGTGAAGATACAATTACGGTAATGCATTCGTCTGTCCTTACGTATTTCCAAGTCACTTTTCAACATCGAAGAAATATCGAAAAACATTTACGTATTCATACGTCGCGCTTTGTAACGTAATACCACCAGATCTTGCAACAATTCTCCCCTCTCTTTTCGATTGAAAATTATCCTCAAATCCAACTTTCTTATTTTATAGTTATATTTCCGACATATGTCCGCGCGTGATAGGAGCGCAACGCAGTTTATTGAATCTTTTTAAATAACTTTCCCCTTTTTTTCTTCAAGACCGATGCATTTTTTCTCCGAAAAGTCGAGTCGCGTCGCAGCGGCCCGCTTAGTCAGCAATTAACATCGCCACTGATTTCGTGTCACCCTTAAAAAGGAAAAGAACCTTGCACACGCGCTTAACGCACAGCCAACAATAACCGGGCAAAGCGGAGTGTTAATCGGCTTTGCGAGCAACTTTCCGCACACAAAGGGAACATTCACGCGCGATTGTATAATTACAATGTAAATATCGCATCTGGCCGGTGCGCTGAATGCTCGAATGAATATTCACGATCACTTGCCGCCACAGTATCGAACGCGCATAAATCGTCGATTCCGAGACTTTCATCCGAGAGAGCTAATCGGTGCCGCCGAACGGTCGAACGTTAACCGACCGGGATATCCCGTCGCAGTCTTGTACACGTCGATACCTGGCGATGTGGGAAATCCCGGCACCATTTTTCCCTGGCCCGCGCCGTAAACTTTGGCCCGGAGTGACCCTATTAGTCGGTGGTTATCTTTTCCCATGGTGTCCCGCGTAGAACCGCGGTGACCCCGGCTTAAAGTCCTTTCTCCTCGACGTCTCCGTGTCGAGGCGCATCTCGCCTGGATGCAGCCGCCGGCGTCGTCGCCGCGCTCCGTTCTCTCGCGGCCAGCCGAGAGGGCCGAGGAACTGCGCGTACCGAGCACGTACATTCGCACGTGTACGGCGCGCGGCTCCTCGTGCAGCCGGCGACGTTCGTTTACCTCGCGGTAGCGCGCGCGCCGAGCCGCTCTTTGTTGGTAGCCTCGCCGCTCGTTAACTATGCAACGCGGAAAGCGCGCTTCGTTAGCTCCGTCGGCCGCACGACGAGCTTCTCCCTCTCTCTCTCTCCCTCGCACCGGTATTATTCGATATAGCGCGATTTCCCATTTGGGGCGCGGCGTTATATATGTTATTCAGAAAAATAAGTTGAATCCGTGCGGCCACTGTTATCATATAAGCCTGATCCATTGAGTTCCTCGGTAATCCTAGTTTATCAAGATTAATGAACTTAATGATTCACGAAAGACCGAAAAACACGCGAAAAACCATGATGTTCTCAATTCTTTTTCGTGATGTAGACCTGAGAGACCTGAGTGATTACTTCAATGTCAAGATCGCGAGTGTTATTCTCAGGATTGAAACGCGGTATTTTTAGTGTTCTTCAGAAAAAGAAAACGCGTCTCCTCGTCGTTCGTTAAGTTCAATGATATGCTTTCCGCTGAAAAACGAAATTAATCCGGAAAACATATAATGAGACCGTCCAATTAACCCTTAAATGCATGAATATTTTTTTTATTACTGAATTATTTTTTTTTTTTAGGTTCATAGCTAGTCCCAGAAAATGAGAAAAATATTTGAAAAATCTGAGGCATATGTTGAGCATTGCCTTTGTGCCTTTTGGATTGTACATTTCGTTCTAAGGAAGAATTTGGTCTTTCACGTTTAGGTGTGCCTTTGATCTCGACAAAGAGGAAAAATAAATATGTCGCAAATTTGCAACACTACGTATTTAAGCCAAGGAGAATAAAATAATTTAATGACGAATAATATATCGTTCAAATGTTTCTCTAGTAAATGCAGTTATTTTATATGCTAACGATATTTGACGCGGTCCTCGGATATTCAAATTATTCAGAATTTATTAAATCGCCAGATAGTTCATAATAAACGGAATCTTAATCCATTTTAATGAACTTTTAAAGCCGATTATATAATTATTATAATAATTGTACGCATACTAAACGCATACACCATAATCAATTCAAATCACCGGTGTCATCGACGGCCGATATTCATCGTCGCGCACGCCGCCGCACGAACATCGCTCGGCCATTTGACGTTTAACGAGGCGGAATCGTTTTTACGAGCGTTCCATTCACGAATTCCACTCGCCACGATAGTCATGCGCACCCGTCTGTAATCATAAATAATAACAGCGTGCCGCGGATTACTCGGGCCGCGCGCGCACCTCTGTTCGCTCGAAATTCCGCGAACGCTCGACCTTTCCTACTACCAATGCGCGCCGCGAAGCAACGCGCGAAATATCGCGGATACCTTCGGTTTTGCGCGCGTGCGTGAATAATTACGCCCAACGTGCATCTTGACTACGCCATCGCTCACCGTGTGACACCCGATGCACGCCGATGCATCGCGATTACGACTCGCGGCGTTGATAGGCAAACGATAGGCATTTCCCCCCCTCCCTCTGTCTCTCTCTCTCTCTCTGCGGTGCTTTTTTTCACGCCGACGGGCCGCATGTCGCTCGGATCCATCAACTTTCGTCGACGACGTACCGCGCGGGTGTGATGCACCGGCGATGCAGTCGTGTAACAGTCCGCCCGGTAATTGATGGCGCGATCCGGAACTCCGTCGCTGTCATGATAAACGCCCCCGCTGCGTGTACCGGATAATGCGAGGGAGTGTCTGTGTGTCTTCGAGTATTTCTCTTTTTTAGGATGAAGAGGGGGAGGATGTTATCCGAATGATTGATAAACGCATACGTCGTCCCGCGACGTAGGAGGAAGACGAGCTGCGCGCGTGTATTCGATGATCATTTTATTATCACGGATATTTGAATTCGCACGGAAAAATGGGTTTGATCGAATCCATTGACGACGTAGCGCGACCTGAACGCGTCTCAGTTGAGGGAGACGAAATTCCTTCCCCGAACACGGGGCAAAATAATTTCGTCGTCGTAACGAAACCACCGTTGCCGCTGCATGTCTTGGGTTATTCTCCAATTTTGACCCTCAAAAATGTCACTTTCGATCACTATTTTGATGTCTGAGGGGCCACTTTTGTCATTCTTTTTTTGCCAAAAGGCGGTCCCTTAGCGAATTAGCGAATTATTCGTAATCAGGGAAATAGTTTTGTCGCTCGGATAAGAGAATATTCTGCTGAGAGTGGCGCGAAGATCCAACCAAACTCATTTCTTTTGCCGCGCGTACATCGCGCTGAACAGTAACTGCCAGTCACATTCTCCCTCTCCCTGATTTAACTATTTTTCAATTTTAATGAAGAAAATCCGGTAGGAATGACGTAGTCTTTAATGAAAGCCTAATGATTTATCCTTTTCTCCCGTCGATATCGCGAGTCGGCGGTTGCGCGATTCACGAAATATCGAAAACTTTCTCAACGGCCGACGCGTGCGAGATCTTTTCGCAACGCATATCCGTGGGAGATCGGAGTATCATTACCTCCTCGGAGAATTAACAAGACTCGTCGTCGTGAAAAATGTTAAACACGTGTACCCGCGGGATATCTAACGACATCGAATTAAAATTCGTTTCCCCGTCAATTTCGATGAAAGTACGTCGTCTGCCTGGTGTCTCACGTGATACACCTCTCATCTTCCCGCTGAGAGTGAGAGGATGGACCGGTACATATCGCGACGGGGGAAAGGAGAACCGGTACCGAAGACGAAAACGGATATACGTACGCTGTTCGCACGCGGTAACGCGGCCTCTCGCGACGGCTTTTCGATTTCGGGCCGAATCGAGCGAGTCTCCGATTAGTTACAACCTGTCGGCTTTTATGACACGTTACGCGTCGTCCTTGGATTCCCCGTGATTCCCACTATTTCTTTCGGAGGTGAACCATTATCGCGCGGCATCAGACGCCGCATAAATAGGTTGCGGCTATAGCCGCAAAATGTGTAATTTCTGATTATAAATGGCTCATAGTTATTTATACACGCATGGCGTCCGGGCGACCTTCTTGCCGCGAGCGCTAGCTCGGATAGCGTTTAACGTCGAGATTTTCGCCAGATCTGTCGGGCAGACGCCGCGAGAGACGACGCTGCTGCAACTGCTTTCGCCGGAAATTTCGCACGAATATCGCTAACGTATATATTCACGTGTCACGTCGTACATATTTTTGTCGTATATTTCTCTCATATTTTCCATATTATAGCATGGCATCGCGCTCTCGATTTCTCGGTCTCGTTGAGCGCGGAATTAATTCGCCAGCCATATGGCCGCGCAAGAAACGAGAGGCTTAATCAGAAGAACGGCGAAAAAGTGCAGTCGCGCACCGGCCGGATCACTTTTCGTCTGGCGTAACGGCGGGGATTATTCACCGGCGAGAGACGATCCGATCGCGGAAAGGAGCGCGCATCCTGCGAAACGCAGCGAGCGAGGTTACGCAAGCGGCACCGCACGGCGAGGCAGGTTCGACCGGTATTAATTGCGACCGAGCCGCTCGGCGACTTCGAAAACTAGTCGGTTCGGGTGTCCGGGCGGTTCGTGGAGGCAACAGGCGGCCGGCACATGAAAGAGGGTAGGGGTAAGAGCGGGTGTATTTTAATTAATTATCTAACACCGACACGTGTCCGAGCAAGCTACCAGTTTCCCAACGGGCGAAAAACTCTCGCGCGTGCTGATATAACGGCATGCCTGAGCCGAGAGAACGATCCAGTCGGCTGAGATATGTCACAGACGGTGGTTCGCAGAAATTCGTAAAAATCGCGAGAAATGAAAAAAGACCAGTCGGGAAAATTACACCGTCTAATTATTTCTGCATCTTTATTACTTCTATATATCTTTCGTCGCTCATATCAGGACGCTAAGGCTTGTAAGATGTTTGCTTTTCCGCTTAGGCATTGTAGATATTTCCATAACATTGGTTGAAATTTCTACACCGAGGAAAAGAAATATTGAAATATTACGGAATAAATGTTTCTCGTGAATGTGATGTTTTCCCTCGATATTTATTGGATATTTATTTAGAAAAAGATTTGACTGTGATGGTGGAATATATATTTTTGTGAAATATATATGCAAATTTTCTTATCAATTGGTTTATTTGCGAGGAATACAATTTTATTTCGCCGTATTTAAACTTGTTTGCGCCAACATTATTTTGACTTTAAGCGGAACTCTTAAACAATGTGTCTATCATTATCCTTCTTTCTAAATAAACAAAGCCAGACAACACACATATTTAAGTCTTGATTAAAGTCAAAATAACGTTGGTGCAACCTGGCCTTGAATAAACGCTTATTTCGTGAATTTATTAGGTGAAATAATCATATTTCACAAGTAAATTTTTAAATCTTCTTCCCAGTGTGTACCGTACGTTGGTTCGACTTTATTTGGAATACGGTAGCGTCATTAGGTCTTCGTATCAGGATGGTAAATGCATGCTTGATTGAGCGTATCCAGCACCGGCTATATAATAAGTTGTCCAATTATGTAGACTTTTTCAATATAATTTATAGTATATAATTCCCTAATAATTCCCTCAGTTAATTTAAGTAGGTTTTTACCGTGAAAATAGTAATCACAATTTGGTCTTGCTTTCTCCTGTTCTTCCTTTTTTGTGGTTCTTTTAATCAATTACATTTTTGTAGATATTTATGCGGTTTATGCAAGCGACGTAATCCGTGTATTATTGTATCAAAGGGAAGTTTTACTTTCTCGCTCATGATTAATAATAATGATTTCTCGACGTGCAAGGAGTCGAGTCGAGTAATGCGACTTGACCGGTGGCCGACTCGTCGCGACGTGTTCATCCGTCCGCAATTAACAACGATCGATTCGCAGACCCGATCAGTTTCTCCATCGCATAAATTGCGTCAGCGTAATATAGAAAATTATTCGCCGGCGAGGAGCCGGAGTTAACGAAACTTTAATCGCCTTTTTACTGCGTACCGGGATTTGACGAGAAAGAGAGAGAGAGAGAGAGAGAGAGAACCAATAAATGTTATTATTATAGTGTATCATCCGATGCGCGGTGATAATTTATCTTAATTGCGAGCCAACATAGATTTTTATTATGTGCTTCTCGCCGGTTCAGAGGGTTAAGCCCGCTTTCTGGGACCTTTCTATTTAATTGCAGCACAAAACGCACGGCTGCGTTATACGTAATTGTTTGTGTCTCTTACGCGTATTCCACAGATTGTGCGTCGATGTAGGAACTTACCCGCCTGGATCGACCTGTAACGAGACTTGATTAAGTATCCTCCGGGCTTTTTGAAAAAGAGGAAGCAATAATCGCGTTTATTGCCTGCTATTAAGATCCGCGCGATCATCGTCACTGTGTGTAATATACGCAGTCGTCGATCGTTAATGATTGCCGTAATTTTCACCGGCCCGATCCGGCGACGCGTCTCCTCGACGTGTGTCCCCGGTAATTTGCATCCTCGCGCTTCGAGCTTGACGCGTCGCAAATCGTCAGGGTGTTCGGAAATAAAGGCCATTGATGTTTGGCGAGATATTATTATCTGAGAGACTTCCGAGTGACTTGTCGAATTGTTTCACCATCAATCTTTAAGAATCTTTGATGAAGGTAAACAATTACAAAATTAAGCGAAGGAAGCACTTTACGACTTAAAATTGAAGGCGAAACAATTTGTTGAATTTGTCTCTGGGACAGATTTACAGTCTGGTACTTCGTGGAAAGCTCTTCGTGCCAGAATTGGCTATAGTTTGCAAGATTCAGCGAACTTCATTCTAGTTTTGTTATTTATTGCTGCTCAAAAAAGAATGTTCAGGAAAAATTCGGAAATCGATACACAAAGTGCCGCATGAGGTCGTCTCCGCAAGCTCGACTCTTTCGCGGAGTCAGGCTGCGCGAACGGGGAAGCCGACGTGATTCACGTGATTTTCGGGAAAACCTGGTAATCCCCGGGCGGCGGAGAGCTCGATGCCCGTGAAGGAACTCGCCACCATTGCTCGCGGTGTCGAAAGGGGTCCGGTGAATCGATATACGAGGCCGTCGAGCACGCATGCGAGCATCGGGACGTGGGTGGAGCTGTTTCTCACAGCCATTTTGCGTCACACGCCATTCTTTCCGGCGCGTGCATTCCCGTTTGTCCCTTCTTCATCAGCGTGATGCAATTGTTTACGCATTTCACGCGTCTATTCAACTCTTGTAATCGCGCAGCGTTCTGCACATACGTAGCTAAAAGCAGCATTCTTCACGTATAAGTGGATAAATGCGATGCATTCTCGTTATTCGATTGTAATTAATTGGAAAAAGAGAAACAATTAATTATACTGAGGCTTCTGCGGAAAGTGAAAGGCAGCAAATTTGATTATCGCGAGTTTTTTCGAGCCTTTACGCTTCAAATGCGCTTTGCTGCAACGGGAATTTCACATGTGGCTGCCTTCGATATTTTCTATTTGTCGCCCGCTTGTCTATAAAATCGCGTCGGATCCTGCCACGCATTGTGTACCTAGAATATTAGTCGCAGTGGCCACGTCGAGATTTCTATTTGCCTACTCTTTCGTCCACGGTATGCGCTACTTTGCCTTGCCGGATTCAAAGAAGATGCATCGTTTATACGAGAGCCATTTTTTAACCCCGTGCCGGAAAAAATGCGCACTGTGCTGAGAGACTAGCTATATACAGATATAACTGGTTTGGGAATTGCATAATTTCTCTCATCGAGAGAAGAGACGGAGAGTTAAAGTTCGCACGAATGCGCACTTCGATTTCCGTAATCACTTTACTATTTTAAGCGTAGAACGACGCGAGCATTGAATTGGCGTGAGACCGTTTAGCTGATTCAAACGAAATTCTCGTTTGGATCTGGCCGAACAAATGTTTTGGTTACAAGAATCAAGGTTTGGTTCCCCGAACCTTTTTCTTTTTCGTTCCAGAGAACGGAACTTTGGTTCTTATAATCAAAACATATGTTCCTCATATCCAACAAGAATTTAATTTGATTCGACCAAATTGATTTCTCATGATCTTATTAAAGAGGGCGGGAAGTGAAAAGCGATAAGACTGAATGACAGATACATGATCGATCGATCCTCTGGTGTACACCGGCGCAGAAGTAAGCAATTTTCGTGCGCCGTCGAATGAAGGAAATATCCGGGTGATAGTAAATCGACGCGCGATAAGAAGCGAACGCGGGTGATATGCAAAATTATGTAAACACGCGCGCGCCGAGTCTAATGACTTTCGGATACGCGGCTCGGCAAATCACGGGCTAAGAGAAAGTCAATCTCTCTGTAACGTCTCATTTCCCACTGATATAACGAAGAGTTCGACACGTCGCGCTCGTCCTGCGAGCGGAAACCGGATTGCGTCGCCGCTGCGAAACGACGCGAAGAGCGAGAGACGCTCGGGAAAAGCGTTCTCTAAGCCAGCGGGACAACCGGGGCGAAAGTTCGCTGGTAAATCTCTCATGACGGAAAACCTCCTCACGACACGATATTCGGCCAGCGATAAATTACCGATGAATCGTGAACACGTTAAACGAGTGGTCCCCGCGGACGAGCACGGGGTGTAAATCACCGCCGACCGGAGGAAGAAGAAAAAAATGGAAAAGAACGATCGCCATAATCGCGCGCTTAGAATTTTACGGCCGCGGCCGGAATTAGGAGTAGACGACGACGGCCGTAAACCCGCGCGCTGCTGGCTTCTCGTTCGAGCGAAGATTCACGAGCCATCGAAAAACTCTCTCGCGCGTTAGTTCAGCGCGTTAACCTCGTTCGGCAGAGGTCGTAATGCTTGGAAATTATTCACCATAATGATTTAACAGCTACGCAAATTTCCGTAAACGCTCGTACGATCGGCCTTTTAAATGTTTGGTACGCGTCGAGATATGGCAGACGTTGAAAATAAAATTTTAATCGCGTCTCTTCGCGTGAATGTGACGCATCGATCAAATTGATGAACTAATCCGATAATTTGATAATAATATTGATTTATGTTGTGTTTATATTTTTGGTGGACTTTTAGTTTCTTGTATGAAACATTTAGTTGCATGTTTTGAACGCGTGTAATATCGTTTTGATCAAATTGAATGTCGAAGATACTCATATATAATAACCACCCGATATAAAAGAATATAAAAATATTTTATACAATATGAAACAATACAATCGAAAAATATATTAATATTAATTAGAATAGCACGGGGGAAAAATAATTACCATTACATCAAGCAGTTGCAACCACATGAGCATAATAAATTTGTGCTAATTACCGGCGCAACATCGGAGATCAATTCAGGAAAGTGTGAAACTGCCTGACCACCTACTTACGCGATCCGCTTCTGCTCGTCTGTGCGCGCGCGTTTCCGTTAACGAGCCCCGCGAACGGCAAATCTTCCGATGGACTAGCGAAGAGGACGACGACTACGGTCGACGGTCGTAACCCTTCCCTCGGCGTGTCCATAAATCCTCGGTCCTGCGGCAACATTTATAACGCTTGCGACATCGCTCGTCGCGGCGTAATCCAAGCGGTCCATTGAGCATCCCGCTGCCTGCCCCTCCCCCCCTTCGCCGATACACCCCGTGAGTGCAGGCGAGCCGCGCGAGATGCGGCTGCACCCACGAGACTCCCATCCATCGTCGTGTCGTTCCCTTCTCCTTCGCCCTCGTCACGCGTGCCCTCTCTTCCTCACTTCGCGGCGCCTCATAGTATATGCACACGTACACGCGTGTGCACACGTGCATGCACGCGATGCACGGCGCGCGGAGAGCAAAGGAGAGTGCTCCGGCGGCTGGAGCTAAGCCGGTCTCACGGTAGTTCTTCGGGGTCAGGGGGCGATATACCTACCTACCTATCAGGCCGGTTGTGCTCGAGCCTGCGTGTCGCAAGCGCCTCTCCGTATCCTTCTTCCATCCTGCTCTCTCTCTCTCTCTCTCCCCCCCGTTACCTTCTCCTCCTCTTCCCACCCGCGATATGGTCGACCCTCTTCTTTCACCTCCGCCGACACGCCGCACTCTAACCCGGCCGTGCTCCGAGGGAAACCGCGGCAACCAGGCGTGCGCACGACTCGTGCGGATAGGATGAATGTACTGCCCGAGTAATGTAATGATAAGAGCCGAGATGAAGAGCGAGCGGACGCGCGAAAACCGATGAGCGAAAGCCCCTCGAAGATCCCGTTTCTGTCCGTTGTTTCGTTGTTCTCACTCCCCCGCGTGAATACTCGGCGTCTTGATCCGGAGTTTATTTCAAAACCGAGAAATCTCGGCCGCGTTCGACTAGAGACGCGGCGTCGAGTACGCACGAGTCGCCTCGCGAAGCTAGATCACACCGTAGATCGGAGTGTGTTATTTCTACAAGAATAAACAAATCTAAAAACAACACTTTGGACTGAAGCTGTTTTTCCATTTTTTATTTTGCAAGAAATATATAAACTACGATGTGTTTGAAATTAACACGTCCGATCGTGTGAAGTGACGTGATTTGAAGCAGCAAGACACGCGTAAGAAATGTGTAAGAAGAGCTACACACGTGGGGTGAATTTTTCCAATCCGGGAGGTGACTTTAGACCGTCGCGTTTCTTGCTCGAAGATACCGATCGCAAGAACGCCAGAAGTGCGATCAACGGGATTTATTAATTTAATTACAGTTTTAACGAAATAGCCGGTAAACGTGTAATCGATCAAGTTGCGACCGGCCGAGCGTGAATCGAGCGCCTCCCGTCATATTTAGAATTAAACGCCGTATAAGCGGCGGTAATAGAATCTGCGAGAGGCGTCGCGCGGGCTACTCCTCGGATTCCTCGAATGCGCTGAATAATAGCCGGTTATAAAGGAGGCAACGAGCGTGTGCCGTCATCCTTAACTCCTTCGGAGAAATGGTAATTGCCGCGCGCGCACGCGAAATTGCCGGACGGCGAATAGGATGTCCCAAACCTGCGTGCGGGCTCTTCTCTCTCTCTCTCTCTCTCATCCGCGCACATCCCGCGATCAGACTCGATCAACTTTTCCCGAGCGAAAGCGTCAAGGGAGCTTTATTAATCGCGGTTCCAATTTCTACCGTTCGATATCTTTCTCGCCGACCGGTCCCCGCGGGGAATTTGAATTAAAAATTTAGATCGATAAATTGCCCGGCACCAGGTTAGTTTCTCGAAGGCACATTATTCCCGACCGTATAATTTACACGAGTAATTCTTCACGCTTCGGCTACCAATACCTCGACGTTTTCATTAGCAAGAAAGAAGAAAAAATGAAAAATAATCGGCTGCAAATTGGACATTGGGAATTCACCGATGAAAGCTGGAGCTCGGAGGAGGTTCCTCCTCCGCGACGCGATTCGTACGCCAGGCGTTATAACGCGACGGTGTTATAACGATCGTTAACATTAATCTCTCTCTAAATTTAATTAAGGTGAAAGCAGAGTCCGACGTCGGAAATTCGCGCGCGGTGTGTGTGTCCCGGGAGACTTTCAAAATAATATAAATAAGAGCGCAACGGGGACCGCATCTATTAAATCAATCCGTGATCGATCGTCCGTAACTCGAGCGATAGCGCGCTCACGCACGCGCTGCATATTACGCGCCGTAATTCGGACACGTGATATATGCAAATGCAAACGGGATATGAGAGCGCGGCGTGACGCGCCTAGAGTGAAATTGAATTATTATCGTTACCGTGATTGATTCATCATCCGGCGATTATTACTACTGGCACAGATAAGCCCCGCTGATTTGCCGGCAATTATCGTTCTATCAATCTAACGATCGAGTTAAGATTCCGCGCGCACCGCCGTAATCCCGCTGTTTACCATTGATCAGCTCGCCGTTTACCGTTGATTTATCATCGTCGGTCGCGCCTTTGTCGCGGATTGTTTCAAGCGAGCCATTCCCGGTCTTAATTCTGCATTAGGTCTATTTGTTTTCATATCAAGCCTTCGTTAGGTTTCCTGTTGTGCCCCCTTGATGCTACAAATGGGAAGTGGTTTCCGTTTTCTCCACTTGTGAAGACTTAACACAGAACCAAGTGGACCTGATGCAAGACTAAAATCTCGACTTGGATCTCGCGACTTCGTAATTCACAGTTTCCGCGATATTCGAAAAAAAGAAAAAAATCGAGCGAGCGACTTTAGCCAAGTGCCCGATTACACCGGCCGTCTCGCAAAATTGCAGTCCGGCCGGCGAGACTCGATTAGACCGATATCGAAAACTACCCGCGGGAACTACACGTGTCGCGTTTTGCGGAAAACGCTTCTCGGAAGGAGAAGAAGGACATTTAGCCTGGCGCGTTACATCAACACTTCTTGTACCTGCGTGATTGAGAACGTGTGAAAAAAAGGGGGAGGGGGCGGAAGGAAAGAGAGAAGAGGAAACACAGCGCGAACGGGACGTTCACAGAAGGTATTTATCGGTGGACTTTCCTCCGGCCGTCCGCGATCAATCGACTCATCTCGTATGCGGGCACACCTAACGTTCCGCGCGCTGCCAGCCAGGTCTGCGTGCGTGCGTGAGAGAAAGCGGGACCCGATATCACGGCGCATAACCGCGGGGATATCCTCGATTTAAGGCTCCATCGCGCGCGCGCCCACTCGATATAGAAACAGTGGCCCCCGCGGGCCCGCCGGACGATCATAATTAACCCTTTCACTGGTGAGCAAGTGACACACCGTCTGCTTTCTGCTACTTTACATTCGGCCGGAGAGGAGTATTCCTATTCCTTGCGAAATTGTGCCGATGAACCGGCCGCAGACGGCGTCGAAGTCGGTGTAAGTTGCGCTCGCCAGTGCGGCACGATGTGGACGATCGTTCGGCGACCGAGCGATTTATTCGTGAAAAATGCACACACACGGAGGACGATAATTTCGCTGCTGTAGCGAAGTCCATCGTTGCTGCTGCATATCTGCGGCAGTGATAAGATTTCATTGGCGTAACCAAATTAGCGGATTATTCGTAATTAGAGCGGAAACAGTTTTGTCGCCACACGGAGAATAAGCTCTCGTGAAAACTAGTTATGCATATAATATAATTGAAATTTAGTTAATAGACTTAATTTTTGCTGTGGAAGTTGATTCTTTTTTTTTTTTCACTTTCTCCATGTAGAGCTGGACTTCATTGAAATTGATTTACGACGTTACGCGAGTTGTGAGAGAAATGAAAATTCGTAAACGCGACGGAGGGTTCGAAATCCTCGTTTTCGTCGATGCTCGGTCTCGAGTTGCCGACATCCGAGGTGGAAAATTGTTATTTGTTGTGGCGATGAAGTATGAGAGGATTCGAGTGTAATGTTACAGCCGAAACGGAGGGAGCGAATGATAGAGTAATCCGAGAGCTATGGCATTTCCGACCTCCAGAAGCGCCGCTGATTACCATAATGCTACGTTGCGGAATGCGAACGGCGTTAAAATAGAAATAGAATGGCGAACACACCACTCGGGGATACTCGATGTTATCTCGCGCGAAGGGGTCGATGCAATTTTACTCCAATCACGTGTATTTATACATCGGGAACGACCGCGCGCGGCTTCTTGCCGCGGCGATCGCCGAGAAGGACGCGCATTCCTGGCGCGGACATTTTCCTAACGGCCGGCGCACAAGCTGTCGAGAACTAATCGTTAATGACGGAAAACCGATTATAATCTTCGAAGCGTGCAGGCTCATGTAGAATTGCCCGGATGATTTGCATAATGGGTGAATCTCGGGAGTTACTCGGTAATCAGCAACAATATGCCTTTCTCTTCTCGCCGCGCAACGCGCGCGCCTCTCAAGATGCGCTCGCTCGCGCGCGCGGCTCTCTCGTGGAATAATCCGCTCCACGGCAATTTACTAGTTATGGCAACTAGAATCATTCTAAGGATAGAATTATCCCTATGAGCTACATGAGCGTAAAAACAGAATTGTAACTACAGTCCTCGTAGTAACCGGCCGATTCCCTCGCTCAGCAATCTTCAACGATATCGGTCTCCATCTTCCGCACCTCTTATTTTCCCCGTCGCATTTCCCTTTTCATTTCTCTTCCCCCCCTCCTTCCCTTCCCCGTTTCTTTCTGTGATATTACAACACGCAAGTGTAATTTCATGCTATAACTAAGATACATCAAAGTCTACGCGCGCTGCGTAAAACATGTGTTCGCACGTTCCTCATCCATCTGCGGCCGATTGGAGAAAGTTTCAACGCGCTTAACTCTCGCGAGAGACGCGCGGCTCAAATCCATTATTAATAAATTTTTGGTTTACACGCTTGTTATCGAGCCTGCCAACGCTTCGCATTACAGGCGCGCTACAGGCGTGAAGGCGCGAGAAATGCGCATACGACGTTTCTTGTGCGCGCATCGAAGTCACCGGGGACCCCGTCTTTAAGATAAGACCGTCGCGTGACTACGTCTTATTTCAGGAATGCAGCTGTGCGATGTATCGCAACGGTTCTTTCCTTTTTTTCTTTTTATTTTATCCTCATTTGTGCCATTAGCATACGTTTAACTAATGATTTATACATCATACGCGAACTGAACCGTGTATATGAAAACGGTGGATTATTATATTTCGTTACGTCACATTATATATCGTATACTCTCTCGAGTCTGTTGCACTCGCGCTGCGAGACAGCGCACGAAAGTAGTCGCTCTTTATTAGAATCATTATCACATGGTAACAGATATTATTTTCATACATTATCAAAAAATTACTCCGTGGTTACATCGCCGGGAAGATAAGCTTCATCCCTCCCGCCTATACGTATTCTCGCTCACACGGATGACACATTTGAACTTCTCGTTTCGTTCGGTTTCGATCGGTCCGACAATTCTTGGAGAATCGATCTACACACGGAGAAAAATAATTTGCCGGCACGGCAAATTTTATACTGTCGCGGCAAAATTTGCCAGTTATTATGCGAATAGCAAGACGATTTGTTAGGAGTGCTAACTGCCATTCGCTGGATTATTTCGCTGAATCTATGAATTATTTTGCCGCAAGAACAAATTGATAAACGTGCAACGCATTATTTTGTCCTAACAGCAAATTAACTCGTCCCGAGGTCCTTGTACAAACACACCGAGCAAAATATTTTCCATCCTGGCGACAAAACTGTTTCTGCTCTCGAATTACGAATGATTTGCTAATTTGCTTACGCCAACGAGATTTTATTGCCGTCGCCACGGATATGCGATGGCAACGACGTGGTTTCGCTACAACAGCAACATTATTTGTCAATACAACATACACACATACATACATATGTGATTCACACGCGGAGACAACGCGGAAGTCACTTTCCTCGGCGGAGAGGCGCGAGGAAAGTCCGACGACAAAGCGGCGGAAGGAAGGGAGGGTAAGGAGACGCGAAGAGTAAGACCGGCGGGCGAGTGACGCGCGCGATGGATAGCGCGGAGGAGCGAAGAGAACGTGCGAGCAAACGTGCACGTGGTGGCACGTGGAGAGGCGTGGTTCGTGGGAGGGCCGTGCACGGCAGACCGCTGCAATCCACTTGGCACACGGCTGTTCGGCTAAACCCTACTCTTTTCTCAGCCGTTCGCGCTACCCTACCCTGTCTCCTCTCTGCCTTCGCGCGGTTTATCCTGCCAACGGCACTGCCGCGCGTGTTGGCCACCGCCGTCGCTGCCGTCGTCGCGCTCTTCCGCGTGCACGTGTGCGCTTCAGGTGCACAGGATCCGATATCTCCGTTATTCGCTTCGTCGTAGGCGCGATCGCGTTCTCGTATTAGATCGAGAAAGCAATCGAAGTGATTAGGACCCGAGTTCACGAGAAAGCGTTCCGAGATATCGGTATTACACGTTCCCTTTTTTCTGGTTCAGAGGAATCGAGAGATAAGATTGTGTAAGCCGTGAGAGCAGAGCGTTACGAATAGGATTGACGATGTGAAAAAATTACAGCGAGGTCGACAGCTGATTTGAACGCTGCAACAATGCTGCGTTGAAATACGGATCGTTGTGAGTGGTCAATAAGATCAGAGAGAGTTACGTTGTTATTGATATTTTTCTAATTCAATTTACTGATACTTCCGAGTTTGTTTTTGGTAATCATTATCCTGTTTACGTCGCAAATAATTCACAGGAGATCTTTTATGATCTTACAGTGCACTTGTGCCTACGTTCATCGTATTTTTGCAGGGAAGATTACATGTAATTGCACATTTAGCCTTTACACAATCTTGAATTACGGATTTTATGGTATTCCCGAGCGGACTGTTAAGTGCCATTTTCGCGCGTAAAAATAGCCGCGAACGAGATGCAACGGTGTTCACCTGTAATTAACCGTAACTATAACGTACTACGTTACCGGTTGACATTCGCTCCGTATCGACTAATTTATTGCGTGGCGATAACGACATTGTATTTCATAGCGGTAAGAGCTACAAGCGCGTTTTCATTCCTCCGAAACACGCGACTATCAAGCTGGCAGGTAGCCTCGTTAATTGCACCAGGTCGTTGTTTACGATGCAATTAGTAATCGGGAATTCTCGGCGTCTCTTCGAATCGCGCACGACTTGCTTTACTTTCCATCGACGCGGACAGACGTTTTATTCGAACGTAATCGGCGCTTCCAACAGTGCGCACACAATTCTCGCTGTATTTTTCTTATACGCGCACACGTCTCAATCGATAGCAGATTCGACCGACAGATTACCGTCGTATCCAATTTCGCGTGCATAATAATTTTCTAAGTTATTTTTTCACAAATAACTATTTTAATCGTGTGTTTTTTTCGAAAATGGAATCAATGTATTTTCCTATAGTTAACAATTTTAAATAACGGCTCACTGAAAATGTTGTGTTACTTTAACGTGGGAATATAAATATATGTTAAATTAACGTATTCACTTTGTTAACATATTTTACTTTTACTTTATATATTACTTTATATTACTTTTTAACATATTCACTGTGTTAATTTAACACAAGAATTGTAGTGGGCCGTTATTTACACATTTTACGCACTGAAAAACGGTGGAATCAATTATGAATGCAACACTACAATTAGTAAAATCTCTCTGAGAAAATTTAGTTGATTGCTAAACGAGAGATCCGCATTTGCCGTGCGTTCGCATTCCCACACATCGGCGCTCTGACGAGCGTCTTCGAAAAGACGAGCAATTCTCTATAACGTAAGACACACATAATATCTATAATTTCGAGGATTTATGTTTTTTCCAAGATCTCAGCAGCCCGCTGGTTGCGCACCGGTTTCGTCTCGCGTTCCGGCGGATAATTAACGGGAATCCTCTTCCCCGACTCGGTCATAACCGGCGCGGCCGGAAGACGTCGCCGATTTCCCCGCTTCACGCCGAGACTCCGCGTGGCACCGTTGCGAATAACAATAAGAGTCCTCCCCCTCGCGCGTTCAATTCACCGTAACAGCCGGTCCATTGTGCCTAATCGTCGCCTCCTCCGCCCGTGCCGATCGTCACGGTGAAATCGTTCACGAGCGGCGCGACGCCCGGGCGCCGCTCGCGATCGCGGCGGGTGGTCCGCGATCGTGAAATTAAAATCGAACGCGACGTTCGGCGCCTGTGACTATCTGCGAGCGGCATCTCGACGCGCCCTGCTGTTGTTGCGTATCGGATTACGCGCCTATCGAAAGCCCTTTCCGGTGTGCTCGATAAATCACCGACGCTCTCGCCAGCGTCGAGAGTCCACCCCCCTCCTATTGTTTCTCATAATTAGATAAATGGCTCATCACGTCGGGGATGCAAGTCTCCACGGTGTCTTTCGGGCGCTGCGGAGACTCGCAGGTGATCTGTTTGGACTTTAGATGAGTGATGAGTCATGACTTCTCTTGTGAATATCGTAATTTTAATAATAAATAATAATAACAAATACATCGAATTTCGTACGGTTATTGTTTGTATAAATAATATTCTCGATTGCTAACCTGATTTAATCTGACGTTTCTTCGAAGAGAATCCGTACTCGTCACTTTTCGATTACATAGAAAAAAAGAAATAGTTCCCACACAACTAAAAACTAGCTCCCGCAGATAAAACTTCGCTGTTCATATAATACAATTGAAATTTAGTGAATTTAGCTAATTCTTTTTGTTTCTGTAGTCCTTAAATCTGATAACTAAATTTCAGTTGTATTATATGGATAGCTGATTCCTTCTTTCCGTATAGAAATATCGTTCCTTCCTGCGGACAATTTTGTTTTTATTACGAATGTAAGTCAAATCTCGATATGATCAAAGATGTTTCGCCGGAAAATTCCATAGGTTTGCCGGTTCTATAATTAACGATTCCCACTAATCACGCGAAGAAAGTCGCGACGGTCTACCCAGCTATGTCGAGATGGGTTGTTCGAAAAGCGTCGAGAAGATCGTCGTCGGCATGACAGTGATCGTCCCTTGGCCGTCAGGGGATAATATCGCGTAATAATAACGGGCAAGAGGAGGGCGCGTGGTTGTTTGTGTAGGACGGGGGGTGGTAGTATTTTAAATGCCAATGATTTCATGTCTCCCCGGGGTGTTGGTGGCCACCCTATATAGAACGTGTCGGCGGCGTCCAAGTGCTCAGTCGACGACGAGAATCCGCCGATTAATAAGATCCACCACGGGTTTCTCAGCCGCGAGATCCAACCCGGACTCAGTGAAAGTGATTTTGGACATTTCTTACGCCAACGACTGCCCTTAGTTCTCCACTTGTTCGGCTGATTGGCCGTTTAATCCTACTAGAATTCAGCGTGTCCGGAGTGATAAGAGTTCGCTCGCGCTCTTGCGTAATCGTTCAACTCGTAGCGGTACGCAGACATGATCGCCATGGACGGCGGACACTCTCAGTATCGCAGATACTGTACGTACTTTCCGAGCGTTCCATCCGCGAGATTTTCGCGGTATCGAATTTTTTCGTTATCGGTCGATCATGTAACATTTGAATTGTAGTACGGGAGAACTGTCTTTCTCGACGACGAGACTGCTCTTTCTCGCTTTAACCGAAATATTTAATAATAATTTGATTCAGGAGGAAATGGTAGAACGGAAAAGTGAGAAGGAAATATCTTACGGCTATGTTACTTTTAACGTCGCGGAGTTCTCCTTTTTATCATACGGACAATAGACATTCGACTCCAAAGTGGAGATTTAAACGTTCGAGAATGGCCGAGTTGTACTTAATGGCGCAGGAAGTGCGGTACGCAGCGATAGAATACTGAAAATCAATATTAAACGCGATAGAAAGAGTCTCGCTGCACCTTCCCGGCGTATCGTTTGAAATTGCGCGTCAGAAAGTTTTTTTCCCGCACGAGAAACGAGGTTGCGGTCCATATTTGCCTCATTGCGCACAAATGAATGGTGATACACCGTCCTCCACGTTTGCTAGCATCTGATGATAGCAAGCTCGTACATTGTTCATCAACGGGTGGTCGCAGTCCGTTATTAACACAAAAGGCCAATATGCGTTATAGATCACGTGTTTTTTTATTCTGCTATGCCGTCTAATGTCTTATTATATTAAATAACTTACAAATATGTAAGGACATTTTTTTTAACTTTTTACAAATTAGAAGTTTCTTTTCATTATTATAAACATAATAAAAATATTTTATTATCATTGAGAATAATTAAAACGTTTTGTTATACTTAATTACAAATATAACCCGCAATCTTTTTTTTCGTATTAATAATAGTACAGTAATAATAATAGAATAATACTATTGTATTTTTCTCTCGAAATGCTATTGTCCGTTTTTAAATTTGTTCACACCTTTTGCTTCGTCTTGTCTTTTACCTCGCCTACGCGCGAGTCCAAATGAAAATTATCGCTACCTCTTGACACGAGTAATATACTTCGTTATCGTGTGATATAAAAAAAATATAATAATCAAGGGCATTTATTTGAATATTGCAGGGCAACTGCATTCGCCGAACGGCGATAGCGATAACAGCAACGGTAGCCAGCGTGCGGTGGCTGTTACTCGCAGTGAGGTAGAGCAACAGCAACAGCCACATCGCCAACGGCAGCAGCAGCAGCAACGTCAGGCGACCGCTACCGTTCCGGTTCTCGCCTGCACAAATCAATCGTCTATCACCACGACTACGACCGCCTTCACGGTGGCATCAAGCATGCTTCTCTTGCAAACGCAGGTTAGCCTCTTCCTTTTTTTTCTTACATGAAGAAACTCGTTTAGTCGATTGAAACAAACTGAACGGAAAATGTAAAAGATTTGATTTGAGAGAACGAAAACTTTGGTTCAGAGAGTCAAATTTTAACTTTCACGACCAAAACATTTGTTTATATCCAAACAAGCATTTTGTTTGAGTCAACGAATCCCTCGTAAAAAGTACAAAAGACACGAGAAACTCTGTGAGGAAAACAAAACCAACGTTATTACTTTCGGTAAATAATTAAGTTGAAAAAATAATCGATAAATAACAGGAAGCAAAAACTCGCAATATCGTAATTTAAATATTCGGAAGTGCGTCATCCGCATTATGAGATTCTCGCACGTGTGTAGTAAGAATCGAGCGTGTTGGTGAAGCCAAACGCGTTTGCATGCCACGTTCGCATGACGCAACGTAAGTTGTAATTTTACGTAATAATATTCGTCCGTGTAACCGCGCGCTCGTATCTCATCTCGCCTCATCCCGCATAAATAATTCCAAGAAGAACATTCATAAGAGATATGTATGTGCAATGTCCCGGGCAGAAGGCAAGTTCGCGAACGCGAAGGCAGATCGCCTTTCGTGTAATTTACCGGTGATCCGTGACGAAACTTTTATCATCGCCGACGTGCACACCTTTGAAGCCTCTTGTGTATTACGATTATTTCATTTTCGACGTTGCATAATCGGCGAAGTCGCGATCGACGTTATTTAACGGACGATTTCCCGCGGAAGAACGCGCCCTCCAGGAGTTGTTTGAAAATAAAGAGTGAGAGAAAGAGAGAGAGAGAGAGAGAGAGAGAGAGGTCGAGTTTTCTAAGATTTATCGCGCGCTCTTTTGCCCCCTAAGGTCTCTCTGTGCCCCTCCCCCCTTCAACCTTTCCTTCGCAGGACATTCCACGTAACGGTAGACCACCTTTTCCCTCCTCCATCATTCGTTATCGCGTACGATCCTGCCTTATCGGAACCGCAAGGCGCACAGCAGCCGGCGTCTTTCCCACCGACCGACCCTCCCTCCCTCCCTCTCACTCTCTCTCTCTCTCTCGCCTACGCGCTAGTCCAACTGAAAATTATCGCTACCTCGATCCGACAGTTAATCCAATTCTTATCGACTCCCAAGAGCTCTCGGATTCCACGGCGATCCTGCTTGGCCCGGTAACAAGATCCACCCTCCCACGTCTCGCGATCGTCATCTGCGCGTGTATCACGCGCGATCTGCATTCCACGTACCCGGATGCCGAGCATCGTCCTACCTGTTTCTCCCTCTTTCCCTCCCGCCTGACCGCCCTTTTCTCGACTCCTTCGACTCGGTGCCTCTCTTTCATTTCAACTTCTGCCTTCTTGCCGCGCGGTGGATGAGACGACGTCGCGGTCAATTAACCGCTAAAACGCGTCGCTAAATTAGCGAGGCAACGTCGGAGACGTTGTCTCGGCGGTTTACGGAGCGGAGAAGGGGCGAGGGAGTGGGAGGAGGAGGAGGGGTGCGCTTTTAGGACGCCGTTTAGCAGGCCATTTATTCACGGTCTAGAAGGACGATGCTTCGATCGCCGGTCCTCGGGGGAGCGATGAGCGAAATGTCAGCCCGAAGCGGAACCGGCGCTGGCAAATTGAATATCCACCCTCGACCGTGCCCGTCCCCCTTTCTCATGTTACTATCTCTTAGCTCATCCTCTCTTCCTTCCCTCCCCCCCCCCCCNNNNCCCCCCCCCTTGCCGCCGCAGGATGTCCTGTAACGCCGGTATTTTTGATTTTCTTTTCACTCGCGCTTTTTAATAATACAGATAATACAGGTGCGCGGAGTAAAAAGAAATTAAGCTGTTCATACAACTAAAATTTAGCTCCCACAGCTGAAAACTAGGTCTGATAACTAAATTTCAATTGTAAAAGCATTTTCGCGCGAACGTCGACATCTCCGATTCGAATGCAGAATTTCCGCGGCCCCCGGTGTGTTTGGCATTATATCACTCGCGATTTCTATTACGTTCGCATTTTTTCGTCGTCTTCGTAACTCCCCAACGGGGACGCATTAATCTTGTAAAATTTGGCGGACCTGTTTCACAAGCGGAATAGAAAGTACTGTTGCGCGATCACGCGAATCCGTCGCGTCGGACGCCGCGGAGATAAACCTACATCGTTAATTTCGAAAGCTGAATGAAGCGGCCGCCGTTTGAATATTTCATGGCCGGCTGAGTAATTCATTACAGCGTCCCGCAACACGTATACATCATCGCCGCTCGGTGGCCAGTCGATTTGCAAAGTGTATCAACACGGACCGTCGTTTATTATTATCCTATTGCCGCGTGCGAATATTTAACCGCGGGCTCGCCTAGTGTTTTACCGTCTATCGACTATCGGCTATCAATGATTGAAGGAGGAAGAAGGGAAAGGAAGAAGAGCAGGGGGACAAAGAGCGAGAGCGAGCGAGGAGGCAGTGAGAGAGAGAGAAAGAGAGGGACTCTAAGCCTCTATCGAGCGCTAGCTTATAGACAACACGCGATACGAGCTGCCTTGTCCAATCCTCTCTCGAACATCCTCACTGCGCACCTCGATTGTACATCGATGTCTCGACGCGGCTCGCAATTGTGGTCGAACAATGTTTCCGCCTTGCAGTTGAGTACTTCGATTTGCCGCTCGCACGGCTCTCCGGAGACTGTAACCGGCTCCGCCGGAGGAGAACACACAGCGGTGTTTAAAGTTAATAGTCGATTCTCGCTTATCCGGGATACGTAATTCAGGGAGAGGACTCGCCAAATTTATGTCTCGATAACATTGGCGTCCAAATTGGCACACGTCATTCACGAGACCCCAGGTATTTTTTATCTTCCCTCCTCTTTGTCATTTTATCATCCTTCACTTTGCTGATCCTTCCGATTCCTTTCGGACGTTGTTATATTGTTTTTTATCATTTTTTTCTAGAAATCATTGACATCATTTTGTTGAATTATCTAAAAAATCTGTTTGTTTATACGTGGTTGCCGCGTAAAAATAATTGCCGAATTGTTACTTTTTCTCTAAACACATTTGATTATATTTTAAGTATTTTTTTAAAGATTCTGTTAAAATGATATTTTTGGGGTTTTCTCAAATTCATATATAATTTTATATAATCTTTGATTCACTTTATCGACTTTTCTTTATCACTGCGTTGTGTTACACATGGTCTGTAAAAAATGGCTGTGACTTCTGATTGCAGAGTCCGTTCGGATGTAGCAGTTTTGCGGATTTGCTGAGCGCTCCTTACACGGATCCTGCGGATGCCGGGAGCCTGTCCGAAGAACTGGATCCTTTTCCAGAACTGCAGCTCGGGAATCCGCAAGGCGTGCCTACGGTTGACGAGTCTGCTCAGTCCCAGCAAAGTGTACATCATCAGCAACCACCCCAACCGCCACCACCACCACCACCTCTTCCGGAGGACGTCCAAGCCGACTCCCTTAGGTACGCGGCTTGTTGCTAAACTTCTAATATCTCGACATCAGCGAACGTAAACCCTCACGATGATTTATCGAGCGACGATGAAACTATACAGTAGCGTGTCGACTTCGTCACAATTCGTCCGCCTCAGCTCACGTGCGTCATCGTGTAACAACAACTCTGTCGTTATTACTACGAGTATTAAAGTGTCGAAGGTCCTGTGATAATACACAGTACAAATAATTTCTATTAAAAACTGTCCGCTGAAATTTCCGAGTTACTTTAACCGGATGAATATGTTCAAAATTAATATATTAATTTAGTATATATTGGTATACTTTTCAACATATTCCCGTAATGAAGCAACACAAGAATTTCGGTGGACTGTTTTTAACGCAAATTTTTTTACCGTACATCATCAAATCCAACCTGTTTTACTGTGTACTTCAGAATACAGGAGTTGCAAGAATCGCGATAATTTATGCTTCGCAGTCCTACACCCCTGCCGAGCTTCCAGGAGACCTACACGGTGCAGCGATACACCAGACAGGAACTCCAGGGCCTCGGCATCAAGATGGACGAGGAGTGCTACGACAACCAGGTATATTCGTGCGCCACTCACTACCCGACCGACTTCACGGCCGCGGTGTCCTACCACGAGCACCAGCCGCAGCAGCAGCAACCGCAGCAACAGCACCACCACCATCACTCGCAACACCATCAGCAACAGCAACAGGCCCCGCATCACCATCAGAGCTACTTCTCCGCGGAATCGGCGCCCGCCACGGCGACGGCGGTCGCTCCGCCCTCGAATCATCGACAGGAGTCGTCTTATGGAGTCGCTGTGACCATGCCAATGGTATACGGGGCGCCTTCGGCCATTGCGAACGTCGTCGCTCCTGTGGCCCCCACCGATCTCTGTCCCAACGTCGACACCGTCGTGGTCGGCAGCGCTCGATCGCGACGGGCATCGTTGCCCACTCAGAGATCAGAGTCGGCAAGGTAAGATCTTTTATCGAACTGATACCGAAGATAGTCTCGAGGCTCTTTGCTCCTCATTTGAATCGGTGGCACGCCGATACGAGATAAATGAGAAATCTCCGTCCCGGGTTATCCAACAACAGACTTACTTCTCGATTTATTAGAATCCAATGGTGGCTCCAGTTGCCGTGAACTCCAAGGGCGACACGTAAAAACTTAAGCAGTAAAAAAACTGACCAATCGCAGTAGATTACTTGTCTTACGGTCGAAGAATAGTCGACCGGTCAATTGGCTCATTGCTCACTGCATACTTTTTACGGCCAATGCGGACGATCCTTCTGACTTAACTTTGAGACGAGAGAGGGATCGATCACTTGACCAAACTGACAGATGTGACGAATCCCTTCTTCAAAAGCGCCGAACGTTGAGTTCCGTTTCCGTCCTTCTCTTCTCATGACGTCCAATTTCCGCGAGAGTCCTC